>NC_045788.1:116011391-116311391 GCF_009873245.2 Balaenoptera musculus
CATAAAGAAAATGATTTGTTATAGATGGTTATTTGCCACAGACTCTGCAAATTTATATTACATTTTGGGAAATAATAATCAAATAAAGTTGTATAATTTAGCTTATAGTGTTCCCAAAAGCCAACCTGGAAAAAGAACTGCAAAGAGGATTTACAGTCTATTCAAGCCCATAATACTACAAGACTTGCTGCTGTACATGAGTGTCCTGGAAATTTTTCCACACCTGCTAAAACATGTCCTTTCCCTGAACCTCTGTTTAGCAATAGCTCAACAAGGAAAGGAAGGTGGTTGACGTGATCTGAGGATTTCAATGTCATAAGAGAGAGTTGGCACACAAAGGTGATATACTTTATAACACTGAAAAATTTTCCATGTCTCAGGAGAAATTGCTAAATTTTAGGGAAAATATTTTTACATTAAAAACTCATCCTTCTTTGAAGGAAATGCTTCTCTTGGGTCAGGAACTTTCTCAATAAGGACAAGTCTTTTTATATTCTCTAAAAACACTTCCATGTGGCAGCTGAAAACAGGATGTAACAAAGAACTATAGAAAACAATGCTCATGGCATTAAAATTATTGGGAAAGAGATGGAGAAACCACTTAAATATGATACAGTAGGCTTAATATGTCTTTGAGAGTGAGAAGAACTTCAACATTCAAATGTCACCCTTTTTAATATTAAAAAAAGAAAACAAGATTGATGTTGACATTCTTTAAAACAAACAAAAACAAAACTGTACAAAGATACCAGAATAACTGGGAAAGGATTCATTTCCTCAACCAAAATTATCACATTATCAAAGTACACTGATTAATGTTTCATCGGTAACTTGATCTTTACATACATGTATACAAAGATGGATACGTATGTGCATGTATGTACATATAGTATATATACACTATATGTATAGTGAATTCACTCCCCATCCCTCATTTACTCAAGTCCCAGCACATGGTCCAAAGCCCAGAAGAAGTTTGGTAGAAAGAAAGTTAGGGTCAGAAAAATGGTTTATGAAGCAGTCTATTCCTTCTTCCCTTAATGCCCTCCGTCCTTGGGTACATAATGGGTATCCCTCTTTGAAACTCTGACGGAGTTTAAACTCAAACTAAATATACATTTGGAGTTGGGTCATATCTGGCGTCGTAGTGTTAGGGGACTGAAACCGCCCACCCTGGCCAGGCACCGTAGTAACCACTTGCATGCGTTATCTTACAACAGGAGGTCCTGGTAAGGAATGGGGAACTAACAAGCTACCACCAACGGGAAGAATTCGGGAAAGGTCAAAAGGAGAGAGGAGACTCTAGTCCAGATGTCCTACCAACTTCCCAGAATCCTTCTCACTGGAATCAATCTTGGCTGAGTGACCAGGAAGTACCTTGGGTCAGAGTGATTGGCCAGAGACAACCCGTAAACTAACACAATTACCATAAAACCTGAGACTGCAAGCCACGTGGCAGAGTTCTCCTGGGTTCCTTACCCTGCTGTTCTCTGCCCGGGCGCCCCTTCCCAATAAAGTCTCTTGTTTTGTCAACACGTGTGTCTCCTCAGGCAATTCATTTCTGAGTGTTAGACAAGAGCCCACCCTTGGGCCCTGGAAGAGGTCCCCCTTCCTGCAACAACAGCACAGGATATTTTTATTATGTTTGGTTCCTGTCAATGTAAGGTCCTTACAGTCAACTTCTACTCTTTTGAAAAATCCAAGTACCTGGCATTAAACACGGTTTCTACCGAGGGCACCACAAGCCTGCAGCAAAAGCCACTGGATGGAGTTTATAATAGAAAACAGACACGAATTTCAACTTTTATTCTGAGGGGAAATCTTACAATGGGATTAAGAAGAGTTTAGGGGAAGGACATAAATGTTCATTGAATATCTTCTAGGGGTAGCATAGCTATGCTGCTTCGTTTAATATTTAAAACAATCATAAGAAGTTTTTCTTACCATCATTTTACACATAAGGAAATTGAGGCACAGAGAGTTTAAACAAGTCCAAAGTCAAAAGGTATGACTCATATAAAGGTAAAGCAAGTTTGGTTACTTTATAGTAACCAAAGCTAGGCAGAAGTCCCACAAGTTCTAGACCAAAACCAAGAGGCAAAATGTAGAAACTGACAGAGTAGCTGAAGTGATGGAAACTAGTACTGAGTGATTGGATTTTATTTTGCCATTGAGTGTAGCATGTGGATTTTTGAAGAATTAGGCCCACATTTTCAGGCTTGTGTTCCCTTTTAAAGATATCAACTAGTTTGGCACAGTTTAAGTTACCAGAATATGTTTGCTAGTCATTTTTTAAATTATATAATTCTTTTAAAAATGAGAATAATACTGGGACTTCCCTGGTGGTGCAGTGGTTAGGAATCCGCCTGCCAATGAAGGTGACATGGGTCCGGGAAGATCCCACATGCGTGGAGCGGCTGAGCCCATGCGTCACAGCTACTGAGCCTGTGCTCTAGAGCCTGCGAGCCACAACTACTGAAGCCCTCATGTCTAGAGGCAGTGCTCCACAATAAGAGAATGAGATGCCACAATGAGATGCCCATGCACCGCAACAAAGAGTAGCCCCCGCTCACTGCAACTAGAGAAAGCCCGCATGCAGCAATGAAGGCCCAATGCAGCCAAAAATAAATTAATAAATTAATTTTTAAAAAATGAGAATAATACTGAGAAATACCCAAATAATTCCTATCAACCTTTTAAGATGATCAAGAGGTGAAAATGCCCACAGATATATAGAATTAGAACTTGCCTAGATAACACAGCTCATTCATAAAATTCATTTGTTACTACCAGCCATTTCCTTTTATGTGAATAAACTAAAAGTTAAAATGGAGGTTGCTTAAGCTCTTTTCCTTGCTTTAAAAGGGAATATAGATAGATAGAGTATAACTTTGGATACTGAAATAAGATCTAGTCTGATTTTAGCTTCATTTCACCAAAGACAAAAATGTACATTACATAACATTCAATGTTTTTTTAATACCAATTAAAGCCACTCTTTAAAGTCTTATAGCTAAAAAAAAAAAAAAAAAAAAAAAAAAAAGGTTACATTCTATTCTAGCTACCAAATAGAGCTCTACTTCTCTCTGTTTGTGAACTGAGTTATAATCTTGGTCTTGGGATGCAGGAATCCTCTTCCACCTGTCCTCCACCTATAGCCTCAAAATATTATTAGGTAGCTCTGGTGGTTTTAAAATATACCCACAAATTGTTTTATACTGCTCTCTTCAAAACATGGGTCATAAGGCCCCTCCCCTTAGTATGAGCTGGATTTACTAACTTGCCTTTAACAAATAAAATAAGTTGGAAGTGATGGTATATGACTTCTGAGACTAGATCTTAGAAGGCATTTTGGTTTCCTTCTTACTCTGTGTCTTGGATAACTCACTCTGGGAGAAGCCAAATTCCATGCTGCGAGGACACTCAAGCAGCCCCGTGCGAAGTCCAACATGGTGAGAGACTGATGCCTCCGGACAGCTCCTCCCACAAGGAGCTGAGGCCTCCTGGCTGCGGCCACGGGAGGGAGTTCGGAAGCAGTTCCTTCAGCTTAGGCAGCCTTCAGATGCCATTTTAATTACAACTTCATGAGAGACCCTGAGCTAGAATCACCCAGCTTTACCACTACCAAACTCCTAACTCACAGAAACTGTGGCATAATAAATGTTTGCTGTTTTAAGCCCTTAAATTTAGGGGTGGGCTTCCCTGGTGGCGCAGTGGTTGAGAATCTGCCTGCCAATGCAGGGGACACGGGTTCGAGCCCTGGTCTGGGAAGATCCCACATGCTGCGGAGCGGCTGGGCCCGTGAGCCACAACTGCTGAGCCTGCGCGTCTGGAGCCTGTGCTCCGCAACAAGAGAGGCCGCGATAGTGAGAGGCCCGCGCACCGCGATGAAGAGTGGCCCCAACTTGCCGCAACTAGAGAAAGCCCTCGCACAGAAACAAAGACCCAACACAGCCATAAATAAATAAATAAATAAATAAATAAATAAATAAATAAATTTAAGAATTTAGGGGTAATTTGTTATGTAGCAACAGATAATATAGTAGCTAAAGTTATATAATGGAGAAGAAAGTACTTGAAAATAAGAACAATGCACAACATCATTAGTTCATCTTTAAGTGATCACATCACACAAAGACTATTTTTTAGTTGACACTTTCAGGAGCTATTTAAATAATCTGTCATTTTGGCCTCTTTTTTTTTCCTGCCTTATGGTTTGTTCACAACTTTGCTTAGAACCACAGAAAAGTTGGCTGATGAAACCTAATGAGGGACCTGCCTCTGCTGCTTGTTAACAAGAATATCACAGCATAACCTTAAAGCTCTTCCCCAGTCACTTGGTGTCATTACCTCAGTTAAGCTCACCAAAAAGCAATTCTGCTTTGATCTAATATACACACCTTTCCCAACAACGCTGTGCTGTACTGGATACAGTTTTAAGTATATATATAGCCAATGAACTGTATGTGGTCCATAGATTTTTTGTTATTAATCTAATTTTCATCTTACAGAGTAAATGACTAACTCTCAACTCTAGATGCTGATTACACTGCTTGAGAATTGAAGGAGGCTAGTCTAGATTGTACAGTCAGAGCTGATTCTAGACGTCATCCAACTCTGTGAGCACAGTTTGGTCTAATATCTTAAACCAATTAGGATTCAGCATTAGCAGAAGTAACCGTTCTAAAAATAAAGTATATCAGTTAGGAATACATTCAGCTTTGAGGAACAGAAAACCTAACAATAGTGGCTTAAACAAGTATGCGGCTTATATTTCCACACAATAAGAAGTCCAGGCATAGGTGGTCCAATGCTGATGCAGTTACTCAAGAATGTCAATGATGAATAAAGCTCCACGCATTTGCCTGCTTCACCATCCTTAACATGTGCCTTTTGCCCTGAGGGTTGCAAGATAGCTGCTAACTTACCAGATAACAAGTTCCAGCTCCAGGGAGGGAGAAGGGCAAAGGACAAAGCTTTCTCCTCATGAAGCTTTGCTTTATTTTTTTTCAAAAAAGAAAGCCCTCCCCAGGCATTTCTGACTACATCTCATTGGCCAGAATGGGGTTTCATGACCACCCCTAACTGCAGGGGAGGCTGACAATTCAAATACTTATCCTTACAGTTGCCGTAGAAAAGAACATCAAGAAAGAAATTGATTGAAAGCGTATGGAATGATCTAACACTCTCACCTTAGGGACCCTAAGGTTTTGGGGAATATACATATATTTTTATAAAAATATAAATATATATTTACCTGTAAATATATATAATAAAACATATTTGTATAATATATATTTATATGTAATATATAATAAAAATATAAATATATTTATATATTTTATAAATATATTGTGTATAAATATAAATATTTATTTTAATATTTAAAAAATTCATTCATTCAGCAACACTTTTTCCATGGAAGTTGCTCAGGGAGAAAATGTTTTGGTGCATTCCTGGCTGGGGGTACTTAGTGCTGAATACCACTAGCACTGAAAGTAATAAATGTTATCCCTCTTCTATATCATGAATATGAATGGTGCTCTGAAGGCTGAATGCAACCAAAGAATTTACGTGAGAAATGAGGCATGAAACATTTTTGAAAATATATTAGCTCAAAGTCCGTATTACTGCATATTTTATACCCTTTTCAATATGCTACAAAAGGTTTGAGCCATCAACTGAATGCTGCCGGAAAAGAACAAACAAGAACAAGGATACAAAAATCAAGGCTGGGAGTCAAGTTGCCCCAAGATATTCTTTATGGTCGTTATAATGATCATAGTACCAGGCAGCTGGCTTTGCTTCAAACTCTCCCCTTGAGCACTTCTCCTGCAAGCCTGGTTCTCCAACAAACTAATCCCAGGCCAAGTAGACAAAAATATTCACGGAGTAAAGTCAGTATTGGAGAAAGCATTCCATAAATATCTTCCCACACTCCTGCCACTTGGTTCCTTGTACTTTCTTTCACATCTGAGATCTTCTTCTCAGTTTGAGAACATGAAGGAAACATGTCTTGTTGAGTGTTTTCTGGCTGGAAATTCAATTCATGTTTAAATCTTTTATTCTGAATGTTTGCATTGTCCAAAATCTATTTTGTAGGCATGGTCCTAGGGTAATAATAACTATAATATGTTTTACATCTTATGAACTTTATCCCATGTTAATGATATTCAGTAAAATGGCCAGTGATATGAAAATGTTCACCCTTTTAAGATATTATTCAGTATTTTGATCCTTTCTACTTTTATATAGTTCTAAAAAGTTCTGTAATGAATGCGTATCATTCCTGTAATATGGAACAACTCTCAACTTTGGTTTTTCCAGGAGGCTGTTGTCTTCCCAGACCAGAACTGAACCAAGTTGGGGCTTGTAAAGTGAAAATATGTGAGACATCAAGTCTGCAGACAAGTTCTCATCAACTATCTGGTTCCCAGAGTCTCATGGTTTGTGTACTGAGCCACCTCTGAAAACTCACATAAAAATACTGATTCCTGGACCCCAGACATGATAATTCAGTTGGACCGGGGTGTGGCCCAGAAATCTGCATTTTTAACAAATACCCTAAGTTATTCTGATATAGATGGTCCCCAGGCCACACTTGGAGAAACAATGCTCTGCTAAGTCATTTGCTCACATGATGAGAGGCCACAGTCTGTGCCAAAGTCCATTCTTATGGATTCCACCAAAAGGCCAATTTCCCCTTCACACCAGAGAATGGTTCCCTCTCTCCTTCATCTTTCAAAGGGTAAACTGCTTCTACTTTTCTTTTGCTCAGTCACGAGGAGTTAATATATTAATAATTTTCATAGCGCTGCTTAATATTTAATAATACTCTGTTACACTGAAGTATTCTGTCATACAGAAAAAGTGTTTCTTCATTAACTAAGCTCAATTGAATGCCTACTATGAATAAGAAGAGGGATATTAAAGATAGATAAGACCACCTCCCAACTCTCAAATGAAGATTTCTAGATTAGATAGCTCCTGTCTGTCTGTCACTGGGTATGAATTCCCTCAACTAATCTTTAGTGATAAACTACATAGTACATTTGAATGGTTACCATTCTAGAAGAATCATTTCTTAGCCAATTAAAATGCACAGAAAGTTTGGTGTTAAAGATTTATCTTTAACCCTTTAGTCTAAGAATGTTCTACATCATTTTCTTATTTCTAAGAGATAGTTCTATTTTTCTACTAAAGACCTAAAGAAGAATTCCTCTGGGCACAAAACATGTCAGGGGAGCTCTTACTATACACCAGTTGTTATTTTTTCCTTGCTATCAGACAGTGTTTCACTTAGGCTCATCTAAATTTGGGAGGATGAGACTGCATGTTTCAGAGATAATCTGCCAGCTGTGCTCGTGGAAGGGTCATTAAGTTCTTGCAAAGTGTAAGAGGAGGAGGAAGGGGAAAGAGAAGAAAGGAGACTCTATAACAACAACTAAATTTTTAAAAACATCTCTTAAATGCCAGCCATGAGGCTAAGTGCTTTAATGAAGTATTTCACTTAATCCTCATGACAGCCATGAGATATAGGTTCTTTATAGATTGATTTTACAGATGATGAAAACTGAGGCATCGAGAGATTAATTGCCCAAGGTCATATAGCTACGAGGGCCAAACTAAGACTCCAGCAGAGCTCTGTCTGTTTTCAGAGCTCTCAGCCGTGCAATGCAGGGGAACCCATCGGTTGGCAGACTTCCCGGCAAAGTGCAAACTTGTGCAGCCGCCCTCTCGGGAGCACAGTTCCATAACTCCGGCGGCATCAGAGCAGCCAGCGGAAACCGTGCTTGATCAAAAGTTATGGCCCACTGTCTAATTCATCGGAGGACCTCCGACAGCCTCAGAAATCAGGTTGGATTTAGGAATTTGAGTCCCCTTTCCTCACCAAATCAACCCCTCATAATTCATATGCTACATACCCTCTACCTGTTGATCAGTCTACTGTGCTGAGGAAGGTCAGTTCTAAATTTTCTAATAAAACCATCAGAATGATTAAAGAGAACCCTATGGCTGTCAGAAAAATATCAAAAATCAGTATGATGACTGAGTTGGCCCTATTGACTCATATGTGATTTTTTGTTACAGGGTGAATAGCAATTATTTGGCTGTTAATTAATGCTATGTTATTATTTGGGAGGCCCAAGGTTCAGACATTCTTAATTGCTTGAACTCCTGGGCTAATTAATGCAAGTTTTAAAGGGATATGTCAGAAATCACAGTATATGTTTTTATATCAAGCATAAAACATGAGGGACATGCCACTCACTGAAGATTGCCAGATAGTTCTAAACACTTAGCACAGGTCTTGTCAGAGAAAATCCCAGCATATTAATTTACCAAGTTCAGAGTTACTTATCAAAAGGCTATAGAGCATGATGTTTTGCATAATCAAAATGGCTTATTAACTCGTCATCATTTAATTTTTTCATTTATATTCCAATTCACAGAGACATAAGCATATGAATTACAAAACAGCCTGCAGTAACTAAATACAAAATAGCTACAAGGCTAAGTATTGTACACTACGTACACATCAATAACAAGATGATTTTCACAAAACACCATGTAAATGTTGATTATTCACATTACCTGATAAGAAATGCCTTGTAGATTTTTTCCTTGAAGAATATGTGTATTATTACTCAAAAGAAAATCATCTTCATTTAGATCTATGAAAAGAGGTAAACGTTACACAGAGATTATCAGAAATTACAAGATTTAAGAAGTTTAAGTGCAATTGAATACCTAAATATTTTTCTTTAGTCTATTAAGGCATTATATTGACTAGACCATGAACGTTTACTTTCTTAAAGATACACTGTTCTTCTAAGAAACCGATCAAAGTAAAATAGAAATTAAAAAAAAAAAAAAAAACAAAGAATGCCTCTGACCAGCTGTGTCCTTGAGCAAACCATGGAACTTCTCTGGGACTCAGTTTCCTTCCCACTTATAAAAGAGCAGCATCTGAGCTACTAAACCGCTTCTAACTCCAAAAGGCTATGAGGTAATGTTATCACCTCACTTGTTTCTGTTAAACCGAGCTTTCCATCCCTGGCATTTTGAGCTTCATTAGCTTATGTCTTCTCAGCATGAATTATTTATGTTGAAATTGTTCTCTGCCTGCTTTGGTAAAAGCTTTGGAGTGTGTCATCCATTTGCTTGCAGCTAAATGAAACCTTTTCAAAAGATAGCAGCATTTTCCTTTCAGGCCCTGTAAAAGGGGCTCCATTTATATAAATCTGACATACACAGTGTGCTAAAAGAAGACAGGACTTCATGGATCACTTAATCCAAGCCCCGTAGTTTACAGATGAGGATACTGAGACCCACAGAAATCACCTGGCCTCCAGGCCAATGACTTTTCCTTTCACCTTCACTCCCTTTTACTTCTAGTCACTACTACTACTTCAAGTTTCCACTACTCCTCAATCTTGTATTCTGAGGAGGAGGAAGGAAGAGGCAAGGCCTACCTTCCACGCATAGTGAAAAATAGGAGCAGGTTTATCCCCCAACCCCCATTATAGCTATGGTTAAAAGATATATTAAATTCACAGCTCAGTCTCAGAATTATTTACACCACCTAGTTGATATTTCACATCAGAGTCACCACGCTACAGGGCTCCAGAAAATACTGAAATTTTAAAATGAGCTGGTTTTGTGATCTGGCTCTTTGAAGAAAGATCTGCCATCACACAGTCAGAATGATAGAAACAGAGTTTTTATACCGTTGTTTTTTTTTTTAGTTTCTGTACTTAGAAAAAAAAATTCTTTCCTCTGTTCCTATATTCTTTTTCATCTCTTTTCTTTTTGTTGAGCCCTCTAACCTGAATTTTGGAGAGCTCCCTCTATAATTACTCTTTTGGGCTCAGGAAAACACCAGTGAAGTAGACTCCTGTACTCTCGAATCTGGAAGCCACAGAGTGAGGGGTGTGTACAATGCATTTATATCACTTACATAACAGTGCAAGGCAGTAAAATGAGTGATTCAGACACTACGGTGGGAAGAGAGCACTAGGACCCAGAGTCCTCCCAGAAGACGCAGGGCCTCAATGGAAGCTTGAAAAATGGAGATTGTTTGGAAAGGCAGAAGAAAAGGAAAAGTTACAGATACAGCAGCAATGCTGTGAACACTAGCCTATAGTGTGGAATAAGTGCAACATGTTTAGTTAAATGTAGAAATTGAGATTGGTCACGTCAGAAGGCAGTTCTAGATATTGCACAAGAGGAGGTGAGCCCGGGTGGGTGAGTAAGGCCAAATGGCAATGGACCTTGAGTGCCAGGTGGAGGAATGTGGACATAACCCACAAGACCAATGCTGCAAATATAAACATCTACAGAAGGCAAATAAATAATTTAACTCAAGGAAGTGAATTTTGTCAAGGAGACATTGGGAGATCTGTGGTGAGGTGAAGGTCCGCCATTGCTGACGGGCAGCCATTGTTCTCAGCTCTCTCAACAGAAATCACCTCAGACTTTGGACCCAGAATTGACAACGTCCCTCATGTTTTTCAATAGAGTATAAATATATGAATTTTAAGGTAAAATTTCCTGATTTTTAAAATACTGTATGGCCTAAACAAGCTTTTTCTCAAAATAAATTTACTTCTAGAACTACCCATTTGTGGCCTCTGCTTAAAAAATGGGAGACTTCTGAGGGTTTTGGACGAAGAAAGGGACACCAGGAAAATGACATTTTATGAAGATTAACTCTTTGTTTTGTAATCTTATACATTTTATTTATTTCTAATCTCCCAAATGTTATCCTACCAAAAACATTTATAAAGATAGGAGCAATTTGGTCCGAAGCAGCAACAAAGGCAATAGTTGAATTAGGCAATATGCAGGTTATATTTTCCAAAGACAGCCACAACAATATCTCCCATAGCACATGTTCTTCTGCAATGTGACCTTAGCACTCCTCTGCCAAGAAATGGAGTTTAATTCTCCTTCTTTTGAATTGAACTGGCCATAGTGATTTGCTTGTCACAGGAGAATGCAGTGGAAGTGATGTTTTGTGACCTCCAAGTCTGGGTCAGAAGAAGGCTGGCAGCTTCTATCTGGGTCTCTTGTGACGCTCACTCTCAAGACACTTCCTTGTGTGATGTGTGAAGCCCCCTCTCATGTCTTTCCCTCTTGAAACCCAGCCTTTAGCCTGGGAAAACCTCAAATAGAGGCCACATATTAGTTCTCCAGTTGACAGTCCCAGCTGAGCCCAACCTGAAGTTATCCCAGACAAGTACCAGACATGTAAGTGAAGAAACCTCTAGATGACTCCAGCCACCAGACATTTAAGTCTTCCTCAGTCATTCAAGTCTTCCTAGAGGAAGCCTCAGACGTTGTGAAGTACTACCCTGACTGAATCCCTGACTTGCAAAATCCATGAGCCGAATAACATTTTGCTTTATGTCATTACGTTTTGGGGTGGTTTGTTGTAGCAATAGATTATCTGTACATGCGTGAACTACATCAGCAGGTCACAAAAGACAGTGTACATAAGAATGTATCTTCCAGCATAAATGTTCAGACTCCAACTGCCCTTCAAATGCAGATGCAGGAAAAAAAAAAAAAAAAGAGATTTGATTAAAAAAGCAATATCTCTAATCAGCTTCTAGGTGATTCTAATGGAAATTAGACTTCGGACCATACTCAGGTAACTATAATTCTAGTAAGAACTCTCCTAAAGAATTGAAGGGATACCAAGATTCATTGGTATAAAACACTAGAACTCAGAATGTTCTTGTCATTCAATTCAGAAAGGCTTCCTTAGAAATAAAAGAGGCCTGCTGTGGCAGGCAGCCTTTGCTTAGGAAGTTTATTCCCGCATCATAAGCAGACATTCAGGTGTGAGATCAGACTTCTCTCTGTCATTCCTCATGTAGTCCCGTCTAAACAGAGTTAAAGTACATGCTCTTGGGAAATAATGTCTCAATCAAATTGTGGTCCCTGAAAATTAAGCAGAACAGTAAATACACTTGTGACTCTATACATTTACCATCTTGAAAATGAGGGTATCAAGCCAGTAAAGAAGAAGATTTAATAAGATCTCGAGAAGTTAAGCTGAAATACTTATATGCTTATGCTTACTCTGAAAAGGCTGGTCAAATAATGATATTGACTAGAATTCAGGAAAGAATATTTCAAACTAATGGTAACTCCAGTGTTAAACTGGAAGGTCCTAATATCTTTACCAATGGGGTTTTTATAATGAATCTCATCAAAATCATACGTAAAGAGGATTTATTTTAAAAATAATTTTGCAGCAGCATGAATGGAGTTAATTTTCCTTCCATCACTAACCATGTTTCCTGAATGTATCCAGCCCCTTATATCCTTTACAAACATAGCCAATTATTTTCACATATTTTCTGTTTCATGGAATAGTCTATCACAGTAACACCATTTGAAAAGAATCTCTAAATCTCCAAGTGCGTTTTGTTTCCTTTACCATTTTTAAAATTTTGCTTTGTTTTTATTCTTTGTACTTTCTGGTATAAAATAATGAAAACCCTGTTCTTGAAAATATCTTTACTTAAATCATAACTTGATCTTGGGTAAATTCCAATTCATAGATTTCAAAGTTTATTCTTTTTAGGCTTTTTTTTCCCCCATAAAACTAAGGCCAAAATAAATTTAAAGATTTTTAAAATCGATGTTAATATACTAAAATGAATATTATGAATATTCTGCCTGTTTAGAATGCTAAAAATAAAACAATTAACATGAATTATACATTAATTTCCCTTGATACCTAAATTATGCCAGTCGTTCAGTTGTAAAGTCCTGAGCACTCAATTTAGCCTGCATGTATTTTACAGATGTAGTCTCAGTATCACAGATGTAGATTTAGATGAAAGTATTCTTAGAAGAAGGAAATGGACTACATAAACTAAAAACGCTTCTGGCTCTCAACTATTGTGATAAAATTTGTCTTAAGCAACAGAACACAATCATGTTATTGGGCTATGTGACTATCTTTATAGATTAAAATACCAGGTACAAATCCTTGGCTAAATATAGCCTGTGGAAGTTTCTTTCTTTCATCCTGAAGTTACTCTTCAGGACTGAATTGCTGTTAATATAACTTGTGTCATGTGGAAATACCATTTTGATATTGAAATTGAGAGGAATGGACTTTTTTTGGTTCTTGAAGTATGCAATAGATTCTTCAGGAGTTTATGTCACTCCTATCATTTCCCTATATGTTTTCTTCTGTTTTATTGAAAGATGGTCTTTACAATTTCATCATTAGTGTTCAATAAAAACATGGGCTGTGGATGGTAACAACGATGCACCTACCTATCTTCACCTCAGTAAACTTCACAGGCTGCCTATCCTCAGGCCCAGTAAACCACTCTTAAGTAATTATGCAATTAACAGCTAAATAGTAGTGTTTAAAATGAGAAAGAAACATTATAGGTTGATATGTAAGGCACAGATTGCTTAGAAATACTCTGAGCCTTCCAAAGGAAACTACTACACCCATAAAATTCAAGTCCACAGCTTGTGGCTCTCCCTCTCCCACTAAATTTCTCCCTTCAATTTACAATGGAACCGACAGCCTTGGTCTCAGGCCATCAACTCTTTCTAGCACAGCATTAATCCCTAAGAAATGTCCTGTGACTCAGCTGGTACTGCTGAAATGTCAGCTGAACTTCTTAGGCACACGTGCACACACACACACACACACACACACACACACACACACACACACAGACTGAACACAGGGGCGCTTAAGTATCTGAGAAATATCAAAGCTGAAAAGTCTTCTTTAAAGGCATTCTTTTTTGTTCTCTGACAATGAAAAGATCACTAATCAAGCACCTCAAGTCAGGCCAAGATTTTTTGCTGCTTTGTCAGTGTAGCTATAATAGAATTACTTACCTATTACTGTTAAATTTAAAACAAAAACAAAACCCACAACATTTTACAAAAAGGAAGTTAAAGAAAATAGAATACTTCAAGAGGTTTATGGCAAAATTTATGACTAAAAATAATCTGTAATATAGTTATACCTTCTTTATTCACAGATTAATGTACAATAATCTAAAAGTAACACATGCTTATTAGAGATGGATGAATGAATGGATGGGTGGATGAATGTTTGATTAACTAACTGAGGTGTGAATGAATACAGCTAGCATTCATGAGGTGAAGACAGAATCCAATCAAAACACAATATTAATAAAACATTTCCTATAATTAAAAGAAAATATCTAAAATAATCCCAAAATGTTTCACCTGTTTATTTATTTATAATGGAGAAATCTGTAAATCTTTAAAAATTAAGTTAAAACTATTTACCAAAACATTATTCAATTTTGGATAAAATTGATATATTTCAATGGAAAATGATTATTTTCATAAATAATTACTTTGTAAATCTATGAGCTCCTTCATGGAGCTCAAAAGGCAAAAATCTGAACAGAATGTATAATCAAACCATTAAATTCCTGACTATAAAAATACATTATAATTCCCTTTGTCCCCAAATATTAAAAAATCTTTTAAAATTAAAAATCAGAAACTCTTAAATAATCAATAAGTAATATGAGCAATTATTTCTTGTTCCAGTATCATTGGAGGGTGAATACCAAGCAGATCAACTTTTTATGTTCTTGTTCATCTTTCTGAACTCTTAGGACTTTCTGTTTTATTCATTACCTTCCCAAAGTTAAGTAATTTTAATTATGAAGTCTTTTATTATTAATAAATTTTCCTATATCTGACTGCTAATTTGCTTTTCTTGGGATTTTTTTAATCATAAAATGACATAATTTTGCATTAATAGTCAAGTTTATTTCTCTTAAATTCTTAAAGAAAACCTAAAAATCACAACTGTTAATATATTTTTGCATTCTTTTAGACATTAAAGACTTTCAAATATTTTTGCAACTTATTCTTTGCTTCAACAGGCAACTTAATTAAATTCTACTTCCTTTCTGCATGTCTGTGTATATCTACACACACACGTATATGTTCTATTAATAATATATACATTCTATTCTATTAGTTTTTCCTTTTTAAGTAGACCACAATGCACTGTTTATTTTAATGAAGAAAGATGTAAATTTTTCTTACCTGCCCTTTAAACTGCTTTGGGCAAATGCAAAGTCAGCTGAACTAAATTTAGCAATTACCTTTTAGCTGACAGAGTCTTGTGATGTGGGAATCATTCTCAGGCTTGCTGGGTTCCTGCCAAGTTGTGTCATTCACAGTTTTTCCCTCTAAAGCAAAGCAGAAGATTGGTTAGAAGAATTCACGGTAACATCTGTGTAAGAAATTTGACATCAAAACAAGTTCAGCACACGGTTGTAACTTGGTAAGTAATATGTTAAGAAAGCATTGTGGTCCATTCTGGGGAGTTCCGGTCCCTGATGGACACTCCCAGATGTTCTGTGGCCTCCCATTTATTTCCATAAACTACATAAGCACTCAAGCATAGATGGTAGAAGGTTGCTACTGAAATACCTCTTGAGAGCTTTTGATTACATTATTCTTTGGAGTATTTTTCTTGAATTAATAACCATTTATTTTTTATACATCAATTAAAGTAGCTCCACCCTCCACATTCTTCACTGTTTTTAACAAAATGATTAAGTAAGCGTGTACAGAGAACACTGAGTTGTTTCAGGAAACTCTTAAGATCCTTGACTGGGAGAACCATGATTTTTCCAGCCTTGTCCTTCTAACACCTGGAGCAGGGTCTAGACATGTTGTAAAGAAGTGAACTTCACCAGAATGAAGAACTGGAATCCCTTCTAATCTGTTTACTGAAGACTAATCATCCCACATGCTGTATCACACCATTGATAAAGCAAATTTTAAATAACGCAACAAAAGCATCACACAAACTCAGCATGCTGTGCTGTTTTTAAAGTCAGTATTTGCTCTCATATTTGACTACAGAGAAGGCAGGTGATCACCAAGAATTATTTTAGCATGGAAACATCTAGAGTCTTATGTGCACAAACTGAATATGCTATGAGAAGGGCATATATGAATGGAAAATAAAAGAGTGACTACCTCCTTTTATTTCAGATCATGCACTATTCAAATCAGGGCTAGTATTCTAAATATTTAGCAACTACTGCCCACAGGGCCTTGACTAATGAGATAGGACTCAGTCCCTGTAGATGTTGCCACTGGAAGAATATCAGACCCAATTAAAATGCAGATGCCCTTGGTAGTTGCATCCATGGATGATCATCACTTTGGCCTGAATGTGCTTTTCATACCCTACCCAGGAAGCTGGTTTTGAAAAGAGGAAAAAGGGGGTTTGAGCATCCAACTTCTAGGTGCTGCTGGGGAGAAAGGGTACCCACAAGTTTGATGAACTGAATAAAAAATGAATTATTAACTGAATAATCCAGTTGTTCTGTCACTACAAACGTTTTATAATTAGTATAAAACATTCTATTTTTCTATATTCTGTAAAGGAAAGAGAGATAGCTTCCATTAACTTTCTAAAAATAATTAGATATTTACTTTAAAATTAAAATACAAATCAAGCCAATTGCCCCTATTATTACTATGGGTACTGTAACCACAGAAACTGAAGAAAAGCTCTGGTGCTTGAAATGCTGTGGAAAGTCTTTTATAATTCAACCATTTTTTATTTCTTTTTTATTCATTCCTAGATTCCTAGATATGAAAAGATATCTAAGAGATCATCTTGACCATGGACCTTCCAAGCTAAAGTTGGGAAATTGGAAGATAGTCAGCCAATAAGCCAAAAAGAATTATTTTTTTAATATGAAAGGAAATTATTCTGAATAAATCAATGGTTTATTTGTCTTAGTCATTTAAAATTAGAATGGAGCCACATTTCTTTTTTTAAATTTCTTCTATAAAATTCAAAGACAAATCAATTTGACTTTCATCCATTACTTTCTGTTGCTTTATGGCACTAGCAGCAGAAAATCACTCTTAGAGAAAGAGAACATATCATTTGCATGAGTAATCTTATGAATTACTAACCAAATACTTTGCTTTCAGACATAGATCTCCGGATTGACCTAGAAAAATAAAAGAAACCAATATTTAAGTCTAGATTTAATAATTTATATTTTAAGTGAACAGAAATTAGATCACTTAGACATGTGTGCAATGTTTTGGAGAGCAGGAATAAATTCTAAGTTCTACACATGGACCTGAATTTTCCTGACTCTGGATGGCAAAGTACAGTTAATACAAGTATAGTCTTTGCCTGGAAATTTCCGTGCAATATGAAGAAACTAACTTTCATAAATCTCACCACCCCTACCCCTGCCAAAAAAAAAAAAAAAAAAAGAGTGGGCCATTTCGACATGAATGCATCTCAAGATAATCAAATAGTTCATATGGGAAAGTTCTTTTTCAAATAATTCTATTCAATAAATACAGAAAGAACATTGCAAATTGAATATAACTATTGTACAATCCCTAATAAAACAATAAATCGGGGCAATAATTACCAGTTGCTGTTAAAGTTTTTAATTGAAAGGCCTATGGGCAACTTAGTGCTGGATGGATCAGTCTGATACCATCTGAACCCACTAAGCAACTTCACAGTTGTAAAAATAGAGACAACCAGATATATGAGCTTCCAATGTAATGCAACAGGAAATATACAGTCACTGATGACCTACTTTTAAAATATATATAGATAGATAATCAAACTTGAATCTTATCAAGCCTGGAGATCTAACTAAAAATTTACAGGAAACAGAAGAGAGAACACGTGTTTAAAACACACACAAACACAGACACACAGACACACAGACACACACACACACACACACACAAGGATGCAATCAGTAAAATTCAAAAATATGGAAAATTCCTCAGAACGAATAATCCAGTTTCTTCAGCAAATAAATGGGGAGAAAGACCTATAAATTAAGAAACATGAACAAAATGCATCACATGGATCTTCTTTGGATCGTGATTCAAATAAACTAGCTACTGTTAAAAAAGCACTTGAGGCTATCGGAGACATTTTAATACTGACTGTATACTTGGTGATATTAGGTTATTTTTCTTATTTTGTTCTAGTACAGCTGTGGTGTTGTGGTTATGTTTAAAAAAAAAACAATTCTAGTTTCTTAATGATATACTGGAACATGAAATTGTCTGAGATATGCTTTAAATAAAACCCAGTGAGGGGGGTGGGAGTGGGGAGTCAGATGGGTGGAGATGAAATAAGATTGACTATAAATTGATACTTGATTATGTTAATCAATTTACACATTGGGTGAACACACACACATAGTGTACATGTAAATGATTTTGTTATAGCTGGAGTGTTTTCCATTATTCACCTTTTTTTAAAGCTCAGGGTTGTAAGCAAAAACCTACATATATAATGTTTCTTTTTTTCTTAACCATTTTATTTTGGTTTGTTTTAATTTTTTACTACAAAATGCTTATTCAGGACAACTCTTGGGAAGTAACAAGTGTTCCCAAAAAAGCTACTTATAATATTATAAAGTGAAGTAGGTGCATAATGACAGGAGAGGTTATTCCCTTCAGGGGAGTGATGGACAAAAGAATTGAGGAACTCAAGAAAGTCTTCAACTTTAACTGGTTGGAATCTGAGGAACTTGTTGATTGATTTGGCTTATGTTTGAAAATTCCTAATTCAGTCAGCATCAGGTACTTTTCCTCTCATTCATCCTCCTTCTGTCCCTCCATGTTTGGGTATCATCTAATCTGTAGAAGCATCAATCATCAGCCAATGGCTGTAATTTTAAGTATTTGATTTGGGATTAGTGAGGTCCTTATCCGTGGATAGAATAAACAGCTACCTAGGTGGGGCGATTTTTAAGACTGAGAAGAACCCTGCTAAAAAACCCCCTCTTTACTCCCATTCATGCTTAAAATGTCACTGATGTAGTTCAAGTAGGTAACTATGACTAAAATACAACTACCCTTGCCTGGCAGGTTCTCTAAGCTGTTAATCATGAAATTACCTACTTACTATGGCTGCATTTTGTATCCTTACTGGGAGAAAGCTTTGAGCAAGAAAGGAAGGAAAGACTATGAAAGCACAAAGTGTTTTGTGGGAGGAAGTAGTTGGGGGAGGAGGGGCGGCAAGAGCTGTCGAAAAAGACTACATCCAGAAAGAATTTCATATGTTAACAATTTTGTCTCAGACCATTCCAGAGTGCAAGGAAGCTGTTCTTCTGTATCATCAGCAACCAATCTGGAAATTTCCCCATAAACCAACTTCCTGCTGCTATGTATTTCCTGCTTATTAGTTAAAAATCCCATTACCTTATGCAACATGTGTGTGTCACGTCCTCTGGCAGCTTGATGTGCTGAATATAAAGCCAAGCCTGACCTAAATAACCCAAATCTCTTTGCAAACACATTTTTACTTGGATTAGAAGAACTCCAGAAGATTAATAGTTCACCGATAGAAACATGTTTTCGAGTAGGCTTCCACTTTAATCTGAGCCTAGTTTAGACACATGTTTCTTCTTCTGAAAATTTAATTTTCACATCCCTGTCTACAGGAATGTCACAACACAAGTTTCCTAGGCATCAGCATAAACATAAATGTTAGCAGGGTAAAGCATACCTAGATTTGTACATGACGATTTTTAAAAAAGCACTTTGACAGGAAACCCACTAAAATATTCCATTCAACATTGTAGAACTAAGAGAACATAAAGTTTTCAAAGTAAATTTGACTTACTTTCTTTTTGGTTTTGCATTCTCAAAATGAGAAACTTCCTGTAAAATAAAATAAAAAGTAAAATAAAATAATACTACCCCAAGAAATCAGAAAGAGAATTCAAGTATAGTTTATCTTTGAGTATAATCCAAATGCAGTTCATTTTGCCTTTTCCTAGTAAAATGACTGTATTTTAGTAATTTATTTAGTAGAATCTTGCTTCTAGTTTTTACTTTTTACTCTCTTTGTCTTTGTAACTTTGATAAATGTTTACCTTATTGTAAGTCCGTGACAGTTAGTGAGCAAGTCTTTTAAACAAAAACCTGTGATTAAATCCTTGTAGCCTCAAGTTTATATCCCCCTTCAACCCACCAAGACCAGGGGGAGAGACACATACCAGAGTAGGTTAATTACATTACCTTTCTTTAAGAAAGATGGGAAGTAGCCTATCACAATACCCTAAGTGTGTTGAAATACACCTGTGATTCATCTGACCTTTTTCTTCAGAGCCGCTGATGCTATGTAAAATCCCTTATACTTCTGACAGAAGAATATGTTGCCACATCTTTCACCATCCTCCAAAGAGATTAAACTGCTTCCAGGTGCCTTTAAGAACTCTTCAGATTCTCTCTTTCTCATTCATCCACTCCTTCATTCAAAAACCATTTATGTTTTTGATGTTCAGTGTTTTTTGAACACCTACTATATGATAGGCAACAGACCATGTTCTGAAGGGTTTTGTTTGGCGAGGTAGGAATTTGTGTAGTAAAGAACATTGAGACCAATATTCCACGTAGTGAGAAAAACACAAAAGCAAAGGCTGGAAGGAGTGGTGAACAAAAATCAGAAAAAGGAAAGTTGTTTTTTTTTTTTCATTAAAGTATGATTGACTTACAATATTACATTAGTTTCAAGTATACAGCATAGTGAGTCAGTATTTTTTTTGCAGATGTTACTCAAAGCTAGTTTTATTATTCCAATAGTTGACAGTATTAGTCTGAGCACTGTAAAATTCAGGATAAGCTTTCCCCTACATAGTAACTGAGGGGGGACCTTTCTCAAACCCTTATTGTGTTTTTATCAAGATTTAACTTCAAAGACAATTTGAATTACCTATTTCATGTTGTTGGGTAGAACTGAAAACCCATATACTGAAATAATCAGTCCCCAACTTGAGAAACAAGTTTTGCCAAGTTAAGATGCCTGTGGATCACCCAGAGGACAATGTCTTATAGAACAGATCTGGGGGTGAACGTAAAAATGTGGGAGTCATGAACACAAGCCCTGAGGTGAATTGGGATATCAACAGACTTTGAGGACTTAATGGTTAGATTGATCACTCCTTCGATTCTCTATACTTTGTCATCAGGGGTCCTAAAAGTAATCAATCTCTATCCATGGTCTTTTTATGAAACTTTTTAAGTCTGGTCTAGAAGTCTCCAAACCTGAGTCCAGAAGCAAACTGTATCCTTTTCACCACAATCAGAGGACACACAAGCTTTGTGAGGGTCATCAGGAAAGGGGATGGCCACCCATCTTTGTAGTAGCATTTTCCTGTCATATATATTTGGAATGTAGCTGGGAAGGAGCAAACTCCATGTTCCCGTAATCTATGCAGTTTGGGCCAGTTATGTCTCAATAATCAGAATCCATTGTCATGAGTCTCATTAATTTGTTATGTGAGTTTAGATACATTTCTTTGGATTGTGAATCTTGCACTCTTCAAAATAATTCTACCTCTTTTGAGTATAAAGAGGAAAGGTGTCTGGTCTGGAGTTAAGCAGTACAGAAGGTGGATTTGAAATAAGAAAGATAGGAAACATTAGATATCTTTTGTATTTGTTATCATTTGAATCATAGTACTTTTTGAACCCACTTATTATCTCAATAATTCATTGTTTTTTGCTACCAAAGAGATTTAATTCCAGATGACACAAAACTTGTGTGCAATTGAGCCCCAAGTGTTTGAATTGGGGCAGAGGGCATATTATTCAAGCACAGCCACTTGCTTCAGCTGGGTGAAGCCTTAGCTAAGTTAATAAAATCAGATGTTGGACCAAAACTGGTTAAATATGCGTGGCTACTGATTGTAGTGAAAGGGACACAATTAGCTTCTGAGCTGAGGTTTAGAGACATCTGGACCAAGACTTGAAAGAATTTCATAAGACCATAGATGGAGACTGGTTATTTTTAGAACATACGTTGTCACAACATTCTCTAGGGACTATCTACTTTGTTCTATTTTACTGGAATCCCGGTCATCCAAAATTTGCTTGTAATGAATCAGCTTAAGTTTAGGGATCTTTTATTAAAGAGTTTTCATGAATACTTTGAAAAAGATTTTGAGCTAAAACTTCTTTTGAATCCTTCTTAAGATGAAAGAGTTAATGTAGTTCTCCTTAGGTAACCTTCTTCCTACAAGACGGTAGGGAGAGTCAAGCACACTAAATTCAGTCTCAAGATGAAGGAAAGGGATTACTCAAAAAGGGCAACATCTACTTATAAGAATAAGACTTCTGTTCCCTGGGTGTTGCTTAATTGTAGATGACTACTGAACTGGTTAAGCAATTTTTAGTACTTCTTGTACCAAGCAGTCTGCTTACATAAGCAGACTGTCATGTACTTTGGAGTTCAGACCCTAGGTTCTTTATTTCTGGAGGGGCAAGTCAAGAAGGACTATACATAGTTTTATTTTTAGAACTATATCTATGTGTGTGTGTGTGTGTGTGTGTGTGTGTGTGTGCGCGCGCGTGATACTCTGAACTACAAAAGGAAAATACCATTTCAGAGTCAGTGAAATCATTCTGTCTAGTCCATTAATTTGACTCTTGCCATCAATACCAGGTAAAACTTGCTCCTGTTAGCCTTCATTATCCCCTAAGTCAAGCACTAATCATTAGTCTTACCTTTCATTCACTAGGGAGTTTGTGGCTTAATTTAATTGTTACCCCTGGCAGTTTTTAGGAAAATAAAAAAATATGAAATGTAGACAAATTATTATAAATGGGCCAGTGGAAACTAAAGAATATGTCCAACCTATGTTATTTTTCAAGTAGATGAGAGTAGGCTCTAGGAGCAAAGCATTTTCACATAACTATGAAACTAGGTCAAATTAAGGAAAATTTAAAAACAATTAGAAATGAAGAAAGAGAAGGTGCCATTTAAAAGAATAGAGAAATTTTGGATACCAACTGCCATATTTCTATTCTCATGAGGTGGTTACAGTTGACTGTCCTTTGGGATTGAGTCTAATATGTGCCTGTTTTTTGTGTTATTCATTTTTAAATCTTACTTTCAAATCACAAAGTCAAAAGGAAAAATGAAGTGAAGAATATGTCAGGAGTTGTTGTTGCCCAGCTAATGGAAATGTGAAAGGTATTTCTGCACAGAGAATAATGACTGACAGTAAATGATGGTGTAAATCCCATGGTGAATTTTTAAGACTGAAGAGTTGATGAGATCTGACCTTTGATTTATAAATGAATAAATGGAGGTCTCAGATGGTAAATTGACTTGTCTAGGGTCATACATGCAGTGCTTTACCTTGGTTAAATGCTAGTCATATTTTTCATTCTAATGTATTCTTTAGAATCATATAATTCATTCATTCATAGATTTATAGTTCATTCAACAAACATTTATTGAGCATCTATTATGTACCAGTAATTATTTTAACTAATATCAAAATACCGTGATTCCAAGAATGCCACATCCAAACTGAATGAGCTTATGTCTGGACATTTCTTAACCTCTTGGGCTTCAATAAAGTTCCCACAGATGTTCAAAAAAAGAAAGAGAAATTCACAGAATTTCCCTTTAAAAAAATTCTAATAGACATCTGGAAAGAGGATGCTTACGATGCTTCAAATTTAATAAAGTGGGCTAATTTTGCAGTGCACTGAAAAGCCACCAGAGAGATGAAAAAATGTATATCCAGCTTTCAGCTCTGTTCTCAAAACAAGGAGGAAGTTTGTGTGCTGGATAACAAACCATCACCCATGTGAAGGAGTCCTGCCACCCATGAGGTCCTCCATCCTGCCTCTACACCTGATTACAAACATGTGGAGAAAAATCACATGAAGAAGTCTCCTAAATTATTGAATAGATCACACCACAAAGAGAAATGTTAGTCAGTATAGCTAGTCTGAGCCCAGGTGGTTAAAGCAAGTTACTAAGAATGACAAGACTTTTAAATCTTATTGCTTTTCTAATTTCTTGATTTAACACATTTGCGAAATAATAATGGCAGAACACTTATGGATTATCAAGCACACTTCCAAATGCTTTACATGGAGTAATTCATTTAATCCTCCCAACAATCCCGTGAGGTTTATACAGTTATGTGTCTTCAATTTACACATGAATAAACTGAGGCACAGAGCAGTCAAATTCTTGCCTAAGGTCACATAACTAGTAAGTGGTAAAACTGGGATTTTATGCCTGATGCCTTAATGAGTACACAATGCTACTTCAATACTTGACTACACAGATACAAAATCTACCTGTCATCTAGATCAGAGATCCCACAAACGAACTGTTGGCCAGAAGAGAGAGTGGCTAGAGAAATGTAATACTATATGCCACTACTAAACAAAAAACTCAGAAAGCACACTTTTATCAAAGTACTAATAAGAATAATTTAGTATTTTTTGCACATAATTCTTTTTTTTAATTGAAATATAGTTGATTTACAATGTCGTGTTAGTTTTAGGTGAACAGCACAGTGATTCAGTTATATTTAGTTATGTATATAACTAAAGAATATATATGTAAGAATCTTTTTTAGATTCTTTTCCTTTATAGGTTATTACAAATTATTGAGTATAGTTCCCTGTGCTTTACAGTAGGTCTTTGTTGGTTATCTATTTTATGCATAGTAGTGTGTATATGTTAGTATTATTTGGACAGTATATTGATGTGTTTTGAAGACACTAATCATTTTGTGAATGCCATCATCATCATCAAAGAATGCCCAGTAATTTATCACGGCACATTTAATTAAAAATGGGCACTTCAGGAATCATTGAATTTAGATGAGAGACTGCACATTGGAGACCCCCCAGTATATTCCTGTAATAAAATTATGGTTCTCAGGGAAAACAGATTTTATCCCGCCATGAGAATACAATGAAGAAGAAGAAGCAGAAGCAACCTCAGCTCATTGTGATGGGAAAAGTAGACTTTCTTGCCAGCCCATCCAGCTTCGGTCAAAGAGTAATAACCCTATACGCTAATGAATTCTGATTTCCCCAAGAGAAGCAGGTGGTGTATGGCATCCCAACAAGGCTCATCATCTCAGGGCAGATATTATAGCTTGTAGTGTCTGGAGAATGCACAGGTACTGTATCTAATCCATGAGGGACAGAGCTGGTAAATTGCATAGAACTTTGCCATTCATCTACTGGTGTGCCAAGTGAGCTTTCTATCAATCCTGAACTAACCAACTCCTCTCACAGTGTTATAAATATCCAGGATGGCAAAATAGGTTACTTAGAGGATGGTTATTTGCATTATAAAAGATTCTTCCTTTTCAAAAAGATTCTTTTCCAGACTTCCTTTTTTTTTTTCATGGAAAGGCATTTTATTTTAAATATAGCAGTGTGTACGTGTCAATCCCAAATTCCCAATCTACACCTCCCTCCCACCCTTCCCCCCTGGTAACCATAAGTTCATTCTTTAAGTCTGTGAGTCTGTTTCTGTTTTGTAAATAAGTTCATTTTTATCATTTTTTAGAACTTTCTTAAGTATCCTTAAATGTGTTCTGACTTATGAAATTATATTTACACAAGGTTTTAGAAAGGGGAAAGACAACTAATGTTGAGATTTCATGTTGCCTGCCACGTATATCATTATTTTATTTAATCCTCATAGCCACAAATGGAACAAAAGCAAACCAAACAAACTTGCAAGAAGAGTGATAGGAAATAAGATGTATAAAAATATCAACTTCCATCTTTACAGTGGAAAAGCACCGAACTGGCACTCCAGAACCTGGCTTGATTTCCCAGGTCTGCTACTAAACTGGGCCAGTTCCAAGAACCCTCTCAGAACTGTCTCTACATCAATAGTGAACAAGAACTTGAAAATCTCTTCCAGTAAAAACAATCCATGTTTCCTTATCTACAATATTTCAATCCAAATTTAGTAGGGATGACAAAAGGTTTTAAGAGAAAATTAAAATGGGAATGGGCTTTTTTGCTTTACAGCTTTTTCTTTAAAACATGAATAAAGAGATAACCATGGCTTTCATTAGATTCAATTAGTAATTATATCATGAACTTAGGAAATAAAAAAGAGAATAGGGCATAATTAACCTCAATCTATTGATTATATTTTATTTTAACATAAGTTTCTATTTATGGGAGGAAACTAATTAAAACCAACAGAAAGTGTTCACATATGAATTGGTGGCAGAAGAATAGCTGTATGTGATCGTAGATATAATGGGTAAAAAATAAAAATGAAAGAAAAGTGCAGTGTTTTTAATGAAGGTGATCTATGTTTTATATGTCAACTTGTTATGAGTCATTTCACAATCTAGAAATCAAGAAAAGGATTATATGCACTGTTTTGACACTGACTCCTCTTGTTCATAGTTTGATGAAGACCTAGCTTATGGGATGCCATTGTTAGTCTCATTTTCTTCATTTAGTGTCTATGTTATTAATAGCTATGTCAATGCTGACGTTAATATGGAGACAGAACAAAAGAGCTCCCAATTTTAATAGTTCAGAGGCAAGTAAGAAATGCAGCTGAGTGTTTAGAATACCAACCTGGGAGTCACCTACCTTGACTTCATTACGCACCTATTCTAAGATATGTCACATTTCAGTGTCCATTTATCCATTTATAAGACACTTGGCTCTAAGTGATTTTTAAGGCCTTTTCTGGAAGATGCTAGGACAATGTGCAGGGATAATGTCTTACCTTCCTTTCACCATTTTAAAATGTAGTTCTTTCTTTTCAAGTCCAGCTTAAATCTCACCTTCTCCACTGAACTTACACTGTTAAACCACAAACCACTATCATTTTCTTAGTCATAACACATTATTGATCATTTACTTTGTGCCTGCCACTGTGCTAATAATGTTAATTGCACTGTCACTTTTTATTCTCAAATAATGAATGAGAATAACAAGCAGTTTCCTCATTTTATAGGAGAAGAAACTGGGCTTAAAGAATTTAAGGAACTTGTCCAAGATCACATAGCTGGTAAATTTCAAAGCTGGCATTTTTATAAAGTTTATTTGACCCCCAAATGTTGTGCTCCTGACTATTACATTATTTTTTTTGAAATTCCTTCTGAGAAATATTGTAGAAGTTGGACTTGATACTTATAATACAGCATTTAATTACATAGTGTCTTATTTTATTCTCTAGATATTTTTGATGTGTAGAAGGAGGAAGAAGAAGAAGAAGGGAGAAAGAGAAGGAGAAGTGAAGGCGGGAAGGAGAGCAGGAAGGAAAGAAGGAAAGAGAGAGAGAAAAAAAGAGAAAGGAGAAAGGGAAAGAAAGAAAGAGAGAGGGAGGGAGGGAGGGAGAGAGAGAGAAAGGACTCCCATTGTTACTAGGATGAGATATATGGCTTAGGTCTTATCCATCACATGGGCAAACTTAAGACACTGATTCAAAACTGACTAACATGGGAGAAAAGATAAGGTGTGGGCATCTATTTTTAATGTAGCAAATCTCAGCAGAGATAGTGTGGTTCTGGAGCCTACTGCTATGATAGTAGCTTCTTGATTTGGACACTTCCTGATGGTGGCAGAAGCAACAGCTCTCTTGGGGGTGGCGAGTTTTGTAGTGTGCTTCTCAGTAATTTCTGCAAGCTCGGCTAGAGTATCTATCTTCAGCCTCCCAACAATTTTGAGATTTCTTTAAGCTGTAATCCATTTCTTTCTGCTTAAATTAGCTAACATGGATTTGGTTATCTTCAAATTAATCCTGATCAGTAACTTATCAAGTTAATTTTAGGTCCTGTATTAGTTATCTATTGCTATGCAATATATTACTCCAAAATGGAATGCCTTAAAACAATATACATGGATTATCTCACAGGTTCTGTGTGTCAAGAATATGGGCGTGACTTAAACGGGTCCTCTGATTCAGGCTTGCAGTCAAGTTATTGGCCCAAAGGTATGAGGTTTCATCTGAAGGCTTAGCTGGGAAGAGTCTCCTCTTCCAAGCTCACTCAGTGATTGTTGGCAGCATTCAGTTTTCTGAAGCCTGTTGAAACGAAGGCCTCTGTTCCTTGCTGGTTGTAGGCTGAATGCTGCTCTTGGTTCCTTGCTACCTGGGCCTCTTCTGGATGGGATCTTGCTTCACCATAACGTGCAAGCAAGAAAGCAATAGAGACAGTCCTCTTGCAAGACAGAAGTTATAGTATTTTATAACTTAATCATGGAAGTGACTTCCTATCCCCTTTGCCAAATTCTATCGGAATCAAGTCTCACACAAAGAAAGGTGAGTATTACATAAAGACATAAACACCAGAAGGCAGATGTGATGGTGAATTTTATGTGTCACCTTGGCTTGGCCACACAACCCAGGTATTTGGTCAAACACCAAGTGAAATTATCATTTAAGGCAGTAGACTTTGAGTAAAGCAGATTACTTTGTATAATGTGGCTGGACCTCATCTCAATAGTTGAAGGTCTTAAGACAAAAAAACTGTAGTTCCTCCACGGAAGAGGGATTCTGCCTCTAGACTACCTTTTGACTCTTATTACAACATCAGCCCTTCTCTGAGTTTCTACCCTGCTGGCCTGCCCTCCAAATTTCAGACCTGCCAGCCTCCATACTGGCATGAGCCAATTCCTTAAAATAAATTTCTCTTTCTATATATCCACATCCTATCAGTTCTATTTCTCTACAGAGCCCTGATTTATACAAGAGGGTTCATTAGAGGCCATCTTAAAAGTCTGCCTTCCACAGTTCCAAAAGGAAAATAATAGTGTTTTAGGTTAGAAAACACTCCCCCTTCCAAAAAAATTTAAAATGTACACATGGAACCATTTTAGAGCAGCAAGGGACCTTGGAGACCATCTAGTCTAACCCTATTATCTTATAGAGGTGGAAACAGAGAACCAGATAGTGTAATGACTTATTCAGCGCTATTTAGGAACAAAGGCAGGGCAAGAACTCAGTTTTCTTTCTTAATGTCCTTACCATGGCCCCATAAATTCTCCTAAGTTGAGAGCCGAGAATTGCACTAGTCGCCTGAAGACTGATTATAGTGAAGGAAAATCTTCGTGGGCAGATGAACTACTGATCAGCTGGGTTGTTCTTCCCTTCAATCACTCTTCTGATAGCGGGTAATGGTTTTGTGCCGGTGCCACCTCATCCTCCAACCCAGATTCCTTAATGATCAATGGCGTTCACAGCCAAGATGGCAGGCTGGGTCATGGATCCTGCCAGTGGCTATGGAAGAGAGCAAAACTAACTGGCCAAGGAGGGATGAAACCCTTGACCTTGGCCTCATTAGTGCTGAGCTCTAACCAACTGTTAGACATGTATTGTACCATTTGTCTTTAAAACTATGAATCTGCTATATTACGCTCTTATTAACATCTGGTAGCTGGGAACAATTTAACTGATTTCTCCAGTGCTTTTTATCAGTGCAGAATGTTGATGAATGTGAGTACATTAAAAAATTAAACTTGTGTTTTAAAATATTTAAGTTAAAATGGACCCCCCCCCCAAAAAAACCAGCACCTGAATTATAAATGAGGCTAACAAGAGCCACCGTGATTGATAGATTTTCTTGTTTACTGTTATTTACACATGGAAGGAAATCTAGGAATGAATGTCAAACATTGCACTCAAGCTGGGTGTTCATGATTTGAGGCAACTTGTGGAGATTAAAATCTTGGGTTTTCTAATGCACGTTAACAATGAACCCTGTTGCTTCTTCTTGTTCAGCCTGGTAAAAATCAATGCTTTTAAGTAAGGAGTGTTGATTACAAATTATTTTGAACAGTTATTTTAAAACGAGCTCAAATGAGAGTTTGACTTAAAGTCATTTAATCAAGGATATTAAATTAAAGGATCACTCTGCCCTGGTGTGATGGGTTGTAGAAGGAAGGAAAATGAACATTAACATGCATTTTGCCAGGTGCTTAACGTTTGTTTTAACATTTGATCCTCACTACAAACCAAGAGACACACATTTTTATCCATATTCTATTGCTCAGAAAACATAGGGTTAGAGAAGTTCAAAAACATTCTCAAGGATACACAGTTCTCAGCTACCTGGGGAGCAGGAATAAAACTCAAGTTTATTAACTTCATTGCCCATCTCAAGTTCTCTCTGCTATGTCCTATATATACATATATATTTATATATACACACATACATATATATATATCAATCAGATTGTATTTAATGTACATATAAAAAGGTTGGATTCTTTATCTTCCTATCTTCCCCTCCTTTTCACTTCTCATCTCCCCAAAACATATTCTCACACTCAGCCTCTCCTACTCTTTCTAACTCTTGCATAGACGTACATGCATAGCACACACACACACATGCTTGGGACAGAAAGGCCAAAGAACATTAGTATTTGGGAAGCCAGAGCTGCAGTCTTGACTCCATCCCTCATTTCAGACAAGTCATTAATCTCAGCCTCCTCATTGGTTAATATACTTGTTCCATCTGGTCTTGTCTCTTCCTAAAAGTATATAACTAAGTGTTTATCTTCAAGTATTTTTATACTTTATATTTCCCTAAGTAAAGTAGGGGATTGGTATTATCTGGTTACTCTGATGCCTCAACATGACCAGCAAATTCAAGCCTCTAATTCTATGCTGTCCAACATTGTAGCCATTTCTGGCGGTATATGGCTATTGAGCAATTGATATTTGATTGGTCCGATCGAGGAACTAAATTTTAATTTAATTTAATTTTAATTTTGAAATTGAAGCTGGATCAAAAATACACAATTTTTATTGTTTCATTAGGAGCAGGATTCACTTTAACCACTGAAACTTTAGCATCTGAATTGAGATATATAGGATACACACCAGATTTCAAAATCTAAGTGTGAATATAAAATATATCATTAACTTTTTATAATAATTACATGTTGAAACAATAATCTTTTAGATATACTTGCTTAAATACATTATTAAATAAATTTCCACCTGTTTCTCTTTTTAAAAATGTCACTCCCTGGGTCAGTAAACTTTTTCCGTGAAAAGTCAGATAGAAATATTTTAGGCTCTGTGGGCCACATAGAGTTTCTATGGCATGGTCTTCTCTATTTTTGTTTTTGTTTAAAAAAAAATTGTTTTAATGTAAAAGCTGTTCTTAGCTCATGGGCAGTACACACACAGGCCGCCTGGGGCAGTAGTTCTAGCCGCAGCTCTATCGTGACACATTTGCCCTTCTAACCCCAGTGCTCAGTAGCAAGAAGGAATGCTCTTCTCTGAAACTGAACTAGGCTGAATCCATACCTAGGACTGTTCTCCTCATTTTATGAAGAGGACGCTGAGGTCTAGAGAATTTAAGCAACTTTCCCAAGTCAAATAGCTGGTAAGTGCAGAGCTAGAATGAGAATTCATATCTGCGCAGCTCCAGAGCTCACGTATGACACTGCATCATACATTCTCCATTATTAAGACTTTCTTTAGCTTGATTAATGAACCTTCACTGATCCGTTCATTCAGTAGTCATTGAATGAATATTTGTGCAACATACAAGTAATAGAGACATTTCCCCTGTTCCACATTTAAGCTCATTTTCGAAAAGCTTCAAATATCTTACCAATTTAATTTATGAGATACAAAATGAAGTGGAAAATTGACAATTATTTGCTAACTTCAATCAATATAGATGGCAAGCCTGATAATTCAGGCTTGATCCTGTTAACCGCAATTGGCAGAGGTGCAAACATTTTATGTTCTTACTTTTTTTCTAATTCAAGATCCTTTATTAGCTTCAGACATAATAAAGAGGTGCTAAAATAGGTAGAGAATCAAGGAGTAACAGCCTACATTTTAACCAATGTAATGATAAAGTAGTCAATCTCTAGTGAGGCTAGTATGTTAGTCTATTTTCTTTCAGCATGTTTGTTTAGTTGCATGATCTTTCACTCTGTGAAACTTAATAGCTAGTTTTTTTTGTTTTTTTGTTTTTTTGTGGCAGAAGACCTCCAAAACTCTCTGGCTTTGCTATATACTATAAATGGATCTCTTATTATTTATATTTATGAAATTTAATAAAGTCTCACTTTAAATCAAATGCTCTTTAGACCAGCTCTCCATTACCAACCCCTTCTAGAACTGCAATTAAAATGTAAACTAGATATTTTTGATGTTCTTCAATTAAAATCCCAGCATTAACTTCTTTCTCTTAAATGCCTTCTCTATCCTTAATTGTGCGATTGGTCCACACCTGATCACCTTCTATGGGACTCTGGAGCATCTTTTGTCCATCTGTGTAACTCCTCATTTTGATTAACATGGCGTTTTCCACATAGCAAAGTTCCTAATAAGTATGTGTAAATAAAATAGCTTTAAGGGAAGCCAAGAAGCCTAGGATTCTTCTTTCATTTTGGTTTTTCTTTTCAATTCATGTGGCAAATGACATTTTTAGTATGGGCTACAAATTTCCACTGTAACAACTAGATATGCTGTTGGGTTGGGTGTAAAGAGTTTAAGTTTGAGAGCACCTCTCCTCTCCAGTAAAATTAAAATTACAAATACATTTGGGCTGAGGACTCTTGGAACTTGAGGAATAACTCCATTAACTTTAGGGATGTTTTCATAGTATTTTCAGAACATTAATCCAAAAGGAGAATCTATTTCCAATTCTATTAAAACTGGTCCAAATCTTTTTTAAAATTAAAATTACAAATACATTTGGGCTGAGGACTCTTGGAACTTGAGGAATAACTCCATTAACTTTAGGGATGTTTTCATAGTATTTTCAGAACATTAATCCAAAAGGAGAATCTATTTCCAATTCTATTAAAACTGGTCCAAATCTTTTTTTCCTTGAAAAAAAAAAAAAAAAGGAAAGTGAGAATAGTAGGAGAAAAAAAGGATCCATTCTTCAGAGGCTTAGATGGAAAGTCAGGAGGAAAGTTCTAAATCACTAAATTTCATTATTAAAAGACTAACCTTGTTTTATCCAAGCTGTGGAATCATTTTAATTAGGAAGAAAGTAGGTATCAATGATAATTTGATACAACTGGTATAATTCAACAATTGAATAGTCGAATCAATAATTGAACCAGTTGTTTTTCAGTATATATATATATATATATATATATATATATATATATATATATATATATATATATACACACACACATTTATGTTTGTATATATGCATATATTTTAAAATTAGTGAGTATATATATTATATATGTATATATAAAATGTATATATATACCTCAGTATTTAATTATATATACAGAAAGACAGAAATATACAGACAGAAAGAGAGAGCTGTAGCAATTTAAATCATGTTTTTATTATTCTCATTTACTTTTGCAGTGTAGATGAAGTTTGATAACAATCCTGGTAGAGTGGTTGGCCATGAACTTGTTTATTTTTCATGCATACTTATTAAATTCATGTGTTTAAGGAAATATCTTCAGGCTTTTCAGCCTATTCAATTTTTCTTTTTAATTGTAGAGTAAAAATGCTTCCAAACATTCTGCAATGTCAATTGACAGTATCACTGTAAATGGTCTCTCTCTCTCTCTCACATTAAGATGTAAAATGTATTGCTGCTTCCTCTTAAGCATATCTGTCAACATCAATATCTTCTGGGTATTAAAAAGTATACAGAGTTGAGGGAAGAATTTCCACTGCACTAAATTATTAAAATTATATTTACTTACTGAGACTTATTATTGAACTTCTTTACTAACTTACAGTACATTACCTTTTAGTTGATCTAAGTTTCTGGGAAACAGAAACATTCTGGAAGCTGGGAAAATAAGAAGTTATCAAAGTCCCCAAAGAATAAAACTGGTAGCTGTACAGGCAAGTATAAAACTCAAAGGTATTTTACTCTAACCCTTTCTCTAGAGCAAAAAAAGATCTGGGTTTGAATCCTGGGTCATCCTCTTTTTAACTGGGAAAGTTATTTAGCCTTTCTCAACCTCTGTAAAGGTTTATTGTAAGGATCAACACAGATAATTACATATATAACATCGTCTAGTGTAGTTAATATTATTTTTTGTTGTTATTGGGGAAATGTGTGATTACAAGGCTAAGAGGTGACATCTAAATCTATAAGTATAGAGAAGTTCTTTATTTCCTGCAGACATCATAGGATCTTTTGTATTGTCCTAAGTCACAATAGAAGCTACATAAGTTTATTAGAATGGGATTAATACAAATACAGCACAACTGACTAAGAAAACAGCATGCACTGTAAAACAGGAACAGGACCAACTTTGCAGAGCACGGAGAACTCTATGCCTCTAGTAATTATAAATATAATTCACAAAAACCATTTGCCTTTGCATTCTAGTAATACTCAATATTTTGTAAGTAAGTTGATGGTGTGTGTCCATAAGTTTAAGAAGCAGCTTAGTAAAGTGGTTAGCACAGACTTTAAAGCAGCCAGAGGTGTGCTGGAGTTGACACTAGAGAGAATGAATAATTAAATATTCAGGTATTGTAAGCCTGTTATTAAACCATTGGTAGCTTGAAATCAACCATGGTAGGAGCATTCACACCATGGAAACTGGCAAATGCTATTATACAAATCTCAGGTTCCCCGCATCCACCCCAAAAACCTGGTTTACCAGTAAACTGCTGATAAACTGCTGATGCAGGCGTATATAAATTTACTTGCCAGCTTTAACACTTAATGGTTTATAGTCTTTAACAAGTTATGTTGTATTTCTCTCCTGCAATTTCCTCATCTAGAAAACAATACAATTATTTCTTTGTCATAAGGTTGCTTTTGTTTAAGTGATTTAAGTTACATAATCACCTAATACCTACTTTGTAAATGGTAGTTCATACTAATAAGCCAAAATCACATAAGAGACAACAGTGAAACTAAAAGTAAATGAAGAACTTTCTGAAAACAGGGTCTTTTTGCTGTATTAACAGGTTTCATTACGCAAGTGATTCTAAATATATAATAGAGAAGAGGTGATCCACTCAAGTTTCACTCACCATGAAGACATTGTTGTGTAAGTTTCCATTTTCCCCAGAGAGTGAGAAAAGAGAGTCAGTTCTACCAGAAGTTCTCTCTTGGTGAGCTTGTTTTTCTGGGACTGGCTCATATAAGCTGTCCATAGAGCCCTCCTGCAATAAAGAGATTTCTGAGTCAAGGAATAATAAAATGATAATTTTCATTGAAAAGTCATCTAACCATCTACCCACCTTTATACAGTATCCCATCTAAATGATCCCGTGCATTGGGATTACGAGTTTATGGTATGCCAGTGTTCAACAGTGAACAAGACAGTAAAGAGAGGCATTCTTAGCACTTATTACAGAGCCAGGAATTCAAACAAAACTCTAAGTGTTGGGGAGCCATGCACAAAATGAGGCAATTTCTCAAGAAGTATGATGAAGACATCAAGTTCAAGGTACTAAATAAAGACCTATTTGGACACCAATAAACTGTGTTGGGTGTCAGGTCATAGGTTTTAGTTATATGTAACCCTCTAATTAGAGTACTAATTAGTACTAATTAGTACATGTCCTTGTATAAGAAACACAATCTGTTATACTTCAGCTTCCTCAACTGTAAAGTTGCAGTTTGATCCACCTTACAGAGGAACTCTCAGGATGAAATGAATACAGTGTATGCTTTGAAACAGCAAAAGTATTTCACAAGTACAGTAAAGGCATTCATATTAATGTTTACAGTATTTATCTTAATAAATAATATTGTTCATTTGTTTTTATACTTTTATGGAATAATGAATTTTAAAATGTATGAGTTTGCATTTAAAACCATTGTAAACTCTATGTTAAATCTCCTTTGTATTTGGGAAGCAAACTTAACTGAATTGACTTCTTATGTTTTTTTTCCTTTTAAGACAGAATTGGTCTAGTTATGGCGTCATCTGGAAACAATCTTAAGGGAAAGAGGTATTCACTTAATATATTGAAAATTTCTAGACATAGTAACTGGGGAGGCTGATAATGGTGGCATCAAAACAAAGGTCTGCTGGATTATGAAAAGGTTTTCTTGCTTTAAACAATGAGTGTTGCACTGAAAATGTTCTCATCTTTAAAAATATATTTTATTAAGATATAAGCAAAGTAAAGATTGAATTGTATTCACATTGTCTACCTTTAAAAATTTCAACCAATGTGTTCTACAGTTCCATAATTCAAGTAACTTCTGCTCCAAACACATGGCAAATTATTGGGAAAATTTGAAAGACTTAAGTAAGCCCTAAGACATTTGTGCTCTAAATACCTAAACATGTAGGGAAACCAAAAACCTAACAGAAGCACAAAGTGGTGAATGGAGGTTAAGCTTTGGACCTGTTAGTTGTCCACCCACAAACGGGCAGCCTTGATGGATCTTGGGCCTGGTGGTGTAATGTGTAAGAGCTTTCCTCCACATAAAGCAAACTGTGCTGAAATCCAAGGGCTGCAGCAGTATCCACAGCTATGAAAAGAGTTTGAAAAAATCTCCTACCCATAGCTGCTGGGGCTCTTGCTTCTAGGAAGCTGTAGGTCAGAAAAGCAAAATTCAACAATGCAGCTGGCACACTGGGATCAGAAACAAGCTGCCAGCTGGCTCAGTGATGGATCAGTAATACATCAAATATCACCTTGGGATGAGATCCCTGGACCATCAATGTAAGCCTCGGTTCTTAACTGGGGCCTCGGAGAGACTGGAGATTTATGCCTTACAACCAAATGGAGAAAGGTAAAGAGGCCAGGAAAGAGAGAAAAGAGAGAGAGGGGAGGATGGAGGTGAAAGGGAGAGGAGTGGGAGAGGGAGAGACAGAGAAGAGACACACAGAGAGAGAAGAGAAAAAGCATTATCGTTCAACATTAGCCAAAACACAGGAAGGGATTGAATGCTGAGAAAGAGAGTCAATTGGATTGACAATCTGAAAATAAAGCCATTTCCATTCCAGATGAAATTAAAATCATAAAATGGATGAAAAATAATTTCAGAAAAAATATTTATCATCTTCACAGAGCTAAATAAAAAAGGAATATACAATTAAAAATAAATAACCTATGATGAAACCAAAACAGGCAGAAAGGAAACAAACACTAAATAATTAAAAAGTCTTGAAAATGAATAATGTAATCATAGAAATTTGTATTAAATAATCAAAAATTGGGATGAACTCTAGACCTCTCAAAAGAATTAGCAAATGCTGAAGAGTTCACCCAGGGTGCAGCATAAAAGGATAAATAGAAAACACATGAAATATTTGGGTAAAAGTGTGGAGGACATTTTGAGGCATTACAACATCAGATTAATAGGAATTCTAGAAAAATAAAATGACAGATATTTCTCGTCATTTCAAGAAAACTATGAACTAATTTTACTTATAGTTTTAAGAAATCCTAAATGTAGTGTTAACAAAATTAAATTTAGTAATGTATTTTAAAATATACCATGGCCAGTTAGTGTTTAATACAGGAATATAAGATGTTTCAATATTTAAATATACTGTAACATGTTTAAAAGAAAGCTTATAATTTCAATAAATATTCTAAGGCATTTGAAAGATTTATTATTATTCATCCTTGATAAAATCTCAGCAAACTGGGAAGAGACAGGACTTCCTCAACCTCATTAGAGATATTTATCAAAAACCTCAGGAAGATGCAATTAAAGGTACTTAAATGAATATTAGAAACAAGACTAGGATGCCTGCCATTATAGTGTTTTTACTTGTCAATGTTATAGAAGAGAGAGAGAAGCTGAGAATGGTATAATTGCTAAAGAAGAGGAAAACTTACAGATTATCTGCATTAAAAACCACAGACTACCAGAATTTTAGAAATTCAGCAAAACTACTTATTTGCAGTATCAATATCTGAAAATCAATAATGTATCTATAAATCAGCAAAAACAAATTAGGAAAAAAAATAATAACAGCAACCAAAATTCTTAGACTGCTAGCAATAAAGTTAGCAAAAGATTGGGATTGACATATATACACTAATATGTATAAAATAGATAACTAATAAGAACCTGCTGTATAAAAAAATAAATTAAATTAAATTTAAAAATTAAAAAAAAATAATTTTATAGGGAAAATTATAAAACATCATTAAAGACCATGAAAGAAGATTAGAATAAATGAAGAGCTATCCATATTTGCTGGTGGGAGGCCTCAACCTCATAATGAAGTCAATTTCCCCTAAAGGTGTAAAATTCAAATTCATTTTAATCAAAATCCTATCAAAGATTTTCATATAACTTGATAAGGTGATTCTGTATTTATATAGAAGCACAGAGACTTTAGAAGTCCATATTTTGAAGAAAGACAAGGAGAGGGTATTCTGAGTAAGGTATCTACTTGGTGTTAGAATTACCTTAATAGGTATGTAGAACAGTAATAAAGAAAAGGATGGAGATAAACCATTGGGATAAAATATATAAACCAAATAAAGATAAAGGCAGCATTTCGAATCACTGAAGAAATGGTTCAGGGATAATTGATTTGTAACCTTATTAGGTTACAAAGTCAAATTAAACTCTGTAACTATATGATGAGCTCAACAAGAAAATCACCTTGCTTCTAATGATCAAGCTTTCTAAAAACCTTATCATGATGTAAAACTCTAAGAAAAATTCTGGATTCAGAGTGGCACACATAAAAGGATATTTCTGCCTCACTTTTGAAAGATAGACCCCATTTGGAGTTTATAGATCCAAAATAATAGCAATCACCTTTAATGGATTATTTATAGTATCCTTGGTTCAAAACGGGTAGTTCATTAAGTCTGGCTTTATATTTCTCTTAAAAACCCCATTTACTAAAAGATTTACAATTTCCCCCTACACTTAAGAGAAGTTTAACTCTTTCATTGACTTTCCTTAGTGTTAATCTTTATGTGATGCTTAATATTTTAAATCACCTCCTTCCTAGAGATTTAAATGTCAATATATTTATATCCACTTCCACTTTTTAATTCTGTAATTTTCCCACTAAATCAGTAGTTTTAAATCTCTTTTTTAAAATGCTGTGTCCCATATGTTCACATTCCTACAGGCACAGATAAAATATGTTTTGAATTATGCACAAATTCCTGGCAAAAACTGTAACCCCGCCCCTTTTTCACAGCTCATAACAGCACAGTAGGGTGTCACAACACCCTGGTTGAGAGCCCATACGCTAAATAACTATTTATTTATTCCCCAGGAAGGAATAAAAATATCTAAAATAGTTTTGATTTTTTTTCCCAAGTACCTTGTGGACATTTTCTTATTAAAGCAATCATTAATTTTGATCACATATAAACTTCGGAATGCTTACATAATTTTAGTTAGTGTTCATGATGGTTCAGCCTAATCCAATATGTTTCTGAGCAAGGAACTTTTTTAAGGATAACTTTAAAAGATGGAAAAGAGTTGCAGTCAAATTGAGTCCATGAGGCATGGCTTTGAAGCAATCCTTTTTGAGTATGTGCCTTCTTCCCTATATTACAGAGGAAGACAATCGTGCTCATTATATGGTTATATGTCTTTAGTAGCAGGATTACAAAGTGTATGCCACACTGTGCTGAGCTATGCTATGTTATAGAAACACTAGCACACTGATTATAGTACCATTCAGAGTGATTTCAGAACACAATTATCTCTGCCGCTACACTGCCTATTTCCATGGGAAGTATACTCATGTAAACCACATACAGCTCTTTTAGAGCAACTAGACAAGAATGCACAATACCACTTAAATCACCCGAAATGGGATTTCTCCAGTCAGATTTATATGGCACAAAGCAAAGTTGAGCACTGGCAGTTATTTTGTAAATTGGGGCTATATAGGCAAACTGAACTCAGTGATTCAGCCTGCCACAACTCACAATTGCATTTTATTTTTCAAGATGCTCTAAGATTAAATCCCTTATCTTGACTTAAACTGCCTCCTGTTTAGGTATTACAACCTATGTCAGCACCATCTCTAGCACTTATGTTAATCTTCTTTGCAATTTGGAAAGAAAACAAACATCAAAGTAAACCATTTTATTTCCTCAAATGACAGGGATCTCCCATAGACATCTTGAAAAACCAATGAATAGGCATAGTACCCGGCTGTAAACACATATAGAAATGAATAAAATTATTTTTGAAATCCATTTTTTAGCATTGGCAGATGGTCACAATTGCAGGTTAGAGTTATAAAGTATTTCCAGATCTATGACTACCTGCTAACTTCCACTGATCCACTTCAGGCTAAAGAAAAAAAAAAAGCAATAATGTAAAAAAGAATTTGAGAGGTGCTTATACCCTGAATGAGCACATCTGCAGGAATGGATTAATCTATTGTACCTTGCATTTACAGTGCTGTGTAACTCAGAAAGCCGCCTCCATGGTAGTTTAACCAAACCAACGTTGAACAGAATTCATTACTCAAACAATAGAGAAGAAATTTTGATTCCTAAGAATGTCCCAAAGCAAAACCAGTAACCCAAATGCAGCATATTTTGAAAAAAGAAAAACCAAAAACTCATACCCAATAATAAAAAGAAGAAAATAGTTCCTCAAAAATACTATTTACATATTCCCCTTAGAAATTCAGTATAAAAATTTTAAGTAATTAGTCATTGTCATAGATAAATATATATTATACTATTTTGTAAATTACTTGCCTCTGAATACAGTCGGCTTAAGTTCCTTAATGAAAACATGCTTCCTCCTTTTTCTGATGTGGACTTTCTTATGAGACCTTAAAATGTATTAATATACCACTTAGGAAGTTTAGGGTAAACCCGAATTCCATACAATAAAATAAAAAAGAGGATATAAATGGTGCATGTAAAAAAACACTTACCAGCGAAAAGCAGAAAAGATTCATTTTGGTCAGGTTTAGCCCCCTGTTGCTGTGCCCCCTGTAGCTCTCTCTTGCCTTCACAGCTGTTTGGACAGTTCTCCTGGGAGATTACTACGAAGTAAAATCCCTGCCATAATCCCGGGATTCACAGACCATTATCAAATGAGATGGGTCTTTATTGAACAATTTTCTAAATTAATGAGGAACGCTGACTAACAAAATGAGAGAATAAGACTTACCATGATCTTTGTAAAGAGATTTCAAAGGTGACAATAATATTCCTAAAATCTGGAGGAAAAATGCAGTGAAAATAATCATAGGCCTACCTAACTAAACTGAAGATATGAAACACACCCTGAAGAAAATGTCATCCTCCAATATAAAAGTAACACATTCCCTTCAAAGGGTTAATTTGAGGCTCTGGTACCATGTGCCTCCCCACTTCCCATGCCTTTTATCTCTTCCATTAATTAAAATAATGTTGGATCTCTTATATAGAAAGATACTGAGATAAGCACTTTTTATGGTGGTAAAATATACATAGCTTAAAATTTTCCATTCCAACCATTTTTAAATGTACAGTTTTGTAGCATTAAGTATATTCACATTGCTGAGCAGATATTATCACCATCCATCTCCAGAATTTGTCTGTCTTATAAAACTGAAACTCTATACCTATTAAACACTAACTCCCAATTCCTCCCTCCCCCTAGCCCCTACCACCATTCTACTTTCTAAGAATTTCACTATTCTAGGTACCTCATTTAAGTGGAATCATGCAGTATTTGTCTTTTGTTAATCGGCTTCTTTCACCCAGCATAATGTCTTCAAGGCTCACTCATGTTGTAGCGTGTGTCAGAATTTCTTTCTTTTTTAAGGCTAAATAATATTCATTGTATATGTGTACTACATTTCGTTTACCTATTCATTTGTTGATGGACGCTTAGGCTGCTTTTACCTTTTGGCTATTGTGAATAATGCTGCTATGAACATGAATGTACATAGCTCTATGTGTGTCCCTGCTTTTCATTCTTCTGACTATAAATGCTAACGTAGAATTGCTGCAAAGTTAAATTTACAGCTTGCAAACATGCTTATTCTTCAGCTGGTCCCAGACTTATTTTTCCTTTAAGTCACATTTATTTCTAGTACTCCCAGAAAGCGCATCTACAGTAGTCCCTTATCCTTTAATTAGGAATATGTGGAGAGTTGCATTGGAAACTTCTGCTTTGGAATGTTATTAGCTACGAATGCTTTGAATATCATGTAACAGACTACCTGACTGAGTGCTTGCTCATGACTTAGAGCTGTTCTTCTCATATAAGAATTGGTCTGCAGACTGACAATTGTTGGTATTGATGCAGAGGGTCAGTGAGGTCAGAGTCATGGTTACTGGCTGCAGTTCCCTTTCCCTTCCCTTCAGGGTCTGAATATCGATGCAGAAGCTCAAAGCATTAAGTCCTCACACTCTTGCATGAAAGAATCAGACATCATAGGCACTGATGTCAAGCAGCCTTCTGTGTTTAGCTGCCTTTCTATGATTCCTCCCAACAGCCTAAGCACCCCTGTAAGGTTCGCTCTTTCTGCATACTTTCTCAAAGTTAGTACCTGTAGGGAGTATTATTTAAGGTATATTTTGAGAAGATGTAATATTTAAATTTAATCAAAACCAGATGAAACTAAAACTTTGAATCTCTTCCTTAGGGTCTCTTTTAGGAGCTATAACATTACTTCAAATCCCAATATTTAAAAAAAATTGATTACGAAATTTTCACACATACTCAAAAGTAGAGTTCAATAATACCTTTGACATATATACACTACCAAATGTAAAATAGATTGCTGGTGGGAAGCAGCCGCATTGCACAGGGAGATCAGCTCGGTGCTTTGTGACCACCTAGAGGGGTGGGATAGGGAGGAAGGGAGGGAGATGCAAGAGGGAGGGGTATGGGGATATCTGTATATGTGTAGCTGATTCACTTTGTTATAAAGCAGAAACTAACACACCATTGTAAAGCAATTATACTCCAATAAAGATGTTAAAAATAAATAGATAAATAAATAAATAATACCTTCGTATTTCCATCACCTATATGAAAAAAGATTATCAAGATATTTTGTTTTATCCTTATCATTTTTCTTTCCTGCTAAAATATTTTAAACCCCAAACATAAGGTCATTTCACTCCTACATACCTTCACTTCGTATCGCTAAAAATTTTTTGACATTTTCTTAGATAATCAGAGTGCCCTTGCTACACTTAAACATTATTCCTTGGTAACTTCAAACAACCTCCTTATGTCACACCCCCCGCAGAGAGTGGGGGTCTATTTCTCCAATCCCCTGAAGGAGGCTGAGGCTGTGACTGCACTGATAAATATCTCTAGAATGTGGCAGTCCTATCACTGTGCCAGATCTAAGTCTAGTCTTTAAGAAGACTGCCAACTTCCACTTCCTTCTTCTTTGAACCCACCCGTCCCGTTATGAGAAAGGTCAAGCAGCACATAAAGAGACATGAAGGAACACTGAAGGCTCCTGTGACGGCCCCAGCTGCTCTCCAAGTTCGCAGCCAGCGCCAGTGCGCTAGCGCTGTAGGTGAGACCATCTTGGGAGTAAATCCCCAAGTCCCCGGCGAGCCACCCTAGCTATGCCAAATGGAGCAGAGAGCTCTCCCCCAAGAGGCCTGCCCGAGTTACAAGATTGTGAGAAAAGAAATTATTGTTTTTTTAAGCCACTAAATCCTGGGGTGGTTTGTTATATGACAAGATAGCCAAAGCACTTTCCAGAGTTAAATTCCCCAATGATCTTTTTTTTTTTTTAAAGTAATTTTTCATTTGCTCCATTTGAATCAAGATCAAACAAGGACCACATGTCACATTTGGTTATCATGTCTCTCAAGTCTCTTTAATCTAGAACTCCTTGCTTCTCTCTCCGCGCACCCCCACTCTCTCTCTCTTTCTCTTCTTTGCCACTAACTTTCGCAGAAATTAGGTGTCGTAAAATGTATCACATTCAGAATTTTCTTTTTGCTTCTTTGTGCATCATTTAACTTGTTCTTCTGTCTCTAGTATCTCCTCTAAATGAAAATCAGCTCTTTCCTACCAGTGGAAATTGGTTAGAATCTGAATCAACTTTTTGCAAGAACATTTCATAGGTGTCTCTGGGTACCGTACATTGTATCATGTCAGGAGGCACTCACTATTTCCCCCTTTTGCTGATACTAAGTTTCTATCGATTAGCCAAACTTAAATAAATTATTTCATTAGGAGCTACAAAATGATCTTATAAATTGTAAAAGTCATCCCACATTAATTCACTGGAAAATTTTGTAAAGTAGAAATGTCTTTCATCACCTAGTGCTATGGTTTACCTAAAACATAGCACATAGAGGAAAAAGCAGGACACATGACAATTTCAGAGTAAGGAATTAGTGCTCCAGTTATTTTTTTCAATGGTACCCAATGAATTTATTATTTTTCTCTCCCTCCTCCACCTCCTTCTTTTTCCTCTCTCTCTTTCTCATGACATTATGAGCTTATAGACTTTTATATATACAATATGCTTCAGCTAATCTCCCATATTATTGATGCCCAATTATGTCCTATCTTTGGCCATTGACAGACTTTCAGTAATTGTATTCTAGCAAAGAACAACTTCACATTCTCAGAGTTTCTTGAATTCCAGCACAACAGGAAGTTCTGGGCTCATTTTCTTCCTCAGATCAAGAGTCAGCCATCCATCCAAGGAAAGCCTGAAATCTTTCAATAGCTTCTAAAAGGCCGAATCCACGTGCCACGGTATTTTGCTGTTAATTTTTTCTCTCTGATTCTCATTTGCTTGTTTTTTTCCCCAATTTTTAAAAATTGGGGTATAGTTGCTTTACAATGTTGTGTTAGTTTCAGACCTAAATGTAAGACTGGACACTATAAAACTCTTAGAGGAAAATACAGGAAGAATACTCTGACATAAATCACAGCAAGATCATTTGCTTGTTTTAAGACGTCAGTTATTTCCCACATATAATGATTAGAGAACTTGTTTCTTCAAACTACCTATTTGTGGTACAATTTAGAGTCAGAGATCCCTCCTTATAATCCTTCTGTTTCATGGACTCCTGTCATTTGGGAGGAGGTGGCTATTGGGAGAATCCAAAGATAAAACTGTAGTATCTAACTTTTTAAATCTTTGTAAAAATTTTCTCTCTGTACTTTTTCTTCAACTTGAAATTTTCCTAATACTTATATCTGGTAGAAGCAATAAAAACAATAAAATATCCTAAGATTCTTTCTGCAAAAGGTCTCTGAGGTGTTTCATGTCATACCAGGCACCCACTCCCCAAAAGTCATGGCTAATTCAAAGGGCAGAATAGGTCCTGGTGGGCACAGCAAATGCCCCTATTGCCTCCCCTCACATCCTTCTTTTCTCAGGTGCTGAAAATTAACTGTCTTTTATCTATATCCTCTGCAGACATAATTTCTATATGCTGTAAGATGACAGTTACTTTTCATTCCAACAGGTAGTTATTATGGTAGTGTGCAAAGATCTTAAGCTTTGGAACCAGACAGACCTGCATTTGAATTCTGTAACTTACTATGAAATCCTTGACAAGTCACTTAACTTCTCTGAATGCCAATTTCCCACTTCTATAAAAAAAGTGATGATAGAATCTGTCTTAAAATCTGTTTATATAAATTGATACCAAAGTGTATAAAGTGAATTCCAGGAAGAATTCAGCAGACTGCTAGCATGAATTAGTTTGGTCACGTCTTCCAATTAAAATGTGTAACATGAGCAGCCACTACATTTCACTGTCTCACTCAAAGAGAAGGAAGGAAGTGTGTGTCATGGCCAGAGTACATCAGAGCAGAAGCCACAAGATCTGGATTCTATACCTAGAACTAAGGGACTTCATGACAAAGCCTCCCAAACTCAAAGGGTTTTTCAGCTTCTTTATCAACGAAACAAAAGAGATAGACTAAGTCTTTCTCAACATTTTTTACATAAAAGCACACACAAAAAACAGAAGTTTCTTCAAGGCCCCACCGGCCACTTCACGTTCCAAGGAGATGCTATCTCAACACATCTATAACCATTCACAGTGTATCAGCAGGTAAACACCAGTTGTACACACCAGTTGAAAAACTCTGGTCTGGAGGATATCTAGAATCCCTCTAATTCCTGATACTCGTGATGGATATTTCAGAGCAGGGAAAATGGTGAAGTTAGAGTGAGGGAGAGGAAATGCCTTTCAACTTAGATAGAGGTAAATCTGATGTTTATATTCAAATTTGTAGACTGCTCCATGAAATTATAGTACAGACAATTCTGAGACCCCACCATATCCCCAGGTGACACTTCCTTAAATTAAATTGAAATAATTATAAATCACACCATCTTTTTCATTGCAAAGGAATGTCTTAACTCAATAAATAATCATTTATTGTTTCCGGTCCATTTCTAAAATTTCATAAACAAAGGACAGATGTAAAGTCATGAATTTTGAAGAAGCTAATTAGAATAGTAGAACATAAAATACACAACATTTTGGAAATAATGCATAGGCAGTATTACCATCATATCTATTAGCTGGTTAACCAAGATAACATTGTTTTCCCATTTTTAAATCATCTAGTATCAAAGGAAAAGAGAGGGAGAGAGAAAGGGAGAGAAGAGGGAGAGGGAGGGGGAAGAGGGGAGAGGAGAGAGAGAAAGTACATTCTTAAAACAATCAATAAATATTAACTTTTCACGGACAGATTTTGAAGAACACCTAGGGAGAGCCATATTTGTTAGATACCTATTTCCAGAAATGTGTTGGTTTTGAAATGCTGAGATTTCTAGCTTTATCTGGTAAAGGTTGTCAATGTTTCTTGCAACCGAACTAGAATTTGATAAAGAATAAGATTTGGGGAAGTTTAAGAGATTCATTTTAGAAAGTAGTGATTTACAGATATGGTAGAGAAGAAAAATGTTTCTTGAAGGGGTATTCTAGTGGGGAAGAATGACCCATAAGTGACATCTCTGTGCCTCAATTTCATCTGTAAAGCATATGGCATAGAATTGAATAATCTCAAGGTTCTTGCATCTTCTTCCAAACTCCTGTAGAAAACTGCAATGAATGGAAGATGGCTTTAAACTTTGTGAGCAAACTGGAATAAATTAGAGTTTTAAAATATCTGACAACACTAAACTGAATGGAAAAAATGTATTTAACTTAAAAGGAAGCAGTATGACTACAAATAAAATTGTCATTTTTTTCCATTAATAGGCCTTTAACATTTTAATTTAGTATAAAAGATATAGATAGGTAACAGCAAATGTAACTAGTATCTTCTATGCAATAAATTTCAAGAGAAGGTCTGCTCACTAGCCCCAGAGAGCACTCCGTGTGAGCTGCATGATGCTGATGACTCTGGAATACAACCTTTTTCTCAACTGAATTGAAATGCTTTTCCTTGATAAGATTTCATGACACTAGGAAGTACACATGGTTGTCTACTAATCTCTTTGCTTTTGGTACAGTGTAAATTTATTATCAAGGAAAATATGTGCCACAAAAGAGCCATCAGTGTCTACTTGTTGAATTTCTCTTTTTGCTTATGTAGCCTTTAGGTACCATTGTCCAGAAGAGCCTCAGACTGTATCTGCCTTATGCCAATGCTTTGTTTAATGATGCTAAAACAGTGTGTATTTTCACAGAGTTGGCCAAACCGAAATACCGATATGCTTCCAGGCCACCAGGCAGGGCCTCGAGGAACTAGAGATCCCAGACCTGTCCCTTCCGGCTGTGTAACGTACCAGGTGCCATAAATATCAGCATTGTCTGTGTGTGCCGTGATGACACAAGGATTGGGAGCTATGGTGCTGGGATGACAAGAGTACTTATTAGCCTAAAGGAAATGAGGCAACTTTTCCTCCAAGATTTCTAATGGTAAACTATTTGTTTCAGGAAATAACACCATTGCCAATTTTTAAAAATTGAGCTATAATTTACCTTCTTAATTTTAGCTGTTCTGGCATGTGTGTTTTAATTGTGGTTTTAACAATGTTGAACTCCTTTTCATGTTTCTTAGCCTTTTCGACTCTAAGAAATGTTTGTTCAAATCTTTCACCCATTCTTAATTGAGTTGTCTGGGTTTTTTTTCTTTGTAAGAATTATTTATTTTTAAGTTATTTCTTTGTAAGAGTTATTTATTTATTTGTAAGAGTTCTTTATATTCTGTTGATGAACACTGACAAATACACACACACACACACACACACACACACATACACACACACAGATGTGTATTACATCAATCTTTTCCAAGCCTGTAGCTTGATTTTCATCTGCTGTCATTTAAAGAGCATTTTTAAATTATGTATTAATTAAACAATTAAATTTAATTATTTATTAATCTTTCCTTTTTGTTAGTGGCTTTTGGGTCTTAGTTAAGAAATCGTTGCCTATTTCAAAGTCATGAGGATATTCTCCATGTTTTATTCAAGAAGCTTGATGGATTTAGCTTTCATATGTAATGTCTGTGATCCATTTCAAATTAATTTCTCTGTTTGGTGAATTCGAGGTAGGATTCTAGGTTCTTTTTGTTTGTCTGTTTTTCACTGATACATCCAGTTGACCCAATGCTATTTTTTGAGAAGACCATCGATTTTCTGTTGAAGTGAACTGGCATTCTTATCAAATCAAGGCACTGTTTCCAAGTATCAATAGACATGTTTTTGGAATTTCTATCATATTCCACTGGTCAATCTTTGTGCCAATTATACACTTTCTTAATTACTATAGCTTTAGAGCAAGTCTTGCTATCTGGTCGTGGATGTACTCCAGCTTTGCTCTTTGTCTTTAATATCATCTTGACTATCCTAGGTCCTTCAGTATATTTTTTAAGGCATGAGATTGAAAACCTGGAGAGAAGTTTAAATTTCATCTTGGCCACTGTCTAGCTACGACCTTGTGAAAGACATTTAACCTCCCTCTCTCTGTTCCTCATTTGTAAAATATGCAGGATCTGAATTAGACAAACCCAAAGACACTTGCATATTTGATTTTCTAGCCCAGTTCACATAAAAAGGGAAGGGAATTAATGTTCGTAAATAAAACACAGGAAACCTCCCTTGGAAGGATGGTTGCTTCAATGTAGCCAAATATTTTCTTCCACAAATATTATTTCATATTTAAAACAATGCATTTGAAGTGGGTTTAGAGATAACGTTTAATACATTATCAAAAGATTTACAAATTCTTTAAGTTGAAGTCTTAAAGAATTGAAGTCAGCAGTAACTGGTGCCACAATCTTTAACCTAAAAGCCATTGTCTCCATTTCATCAGGCCAGTGCCCCAATGTCACACTTTGTTTTGCTCTTGAGAATTTTCCTACGTAATTTTTCACACCTAAAATATTCTCTTGCTCTCTTTTCACAAATTCATATCTCTTAGTTTCTTTACAAGCCACTACCTGCTTGTCTTCCTTGAGTAAACTTACTTCATAGTTAGTACTCACTCACCTGTACTGCATTTCACACTCTATCCGTATACACAAATTGTATTAAACATGTCGTTCTCGTCTCCTTAATTAGATTCTAAGATGCTTTTATTTTGAATTGTCAGCAGGATGGGGAATATTCCATTTAGCATTGTACAATCACATCCAGGTCTTTGGGAAGAACTCGTAGGTTGTGAGTGCTTCTTCTGTGCCAGTCATATGTGTATCTCATTTCACAATGACCTAGTGAGGTAGTTTGTAGCCAGTATCCCTCTTATTTCCTAAATGAGGAAAGGTTTATTACAATTAGGTAATACCCTCAGTGTCAGAGGGTCTGATTCTCTTCTTCTGTCAAGGAGACGGGGATGGGAACAAATCGGATTAGTGGCACTGCTGGCTATTGGGGGTGAGGAGGGAGGTCCTAAAGGGCACAGACTAGAAATAGGATATTCTTATTGCCAGAGACAAGAGACACTGGGACGGGTGAGAAGACTAAGAGAGAATGATAAAGTCTGGTCAAGGTCTAGGCTGAGGGATCCAAGATGAATGCCAAATCCAGAGGAGCAGAGTTTGAAATAGAGAGATTACATGGAGCAAAGACTAGTGTGAAACATAGGGATGGGGCTGAAAGGAGAGTATGCAGCAATAGAAAAGAGCAGGTGATTAATAAGCATTTGCTGGTTGTATAAATTAACACATACGTGAATGCCTTATAAGGAATAAATGAGAGAGAGGCATAAAAAACTTATTTTGAGATTTGAAACCTAGGTAATTGACAAAATGTTAGTGTCATTGAATAGAATTAGGGAAGTCAAGAGAAAATGAAAGCTTGAGTAGTGCATGTGGAGATGGATTTTAGATGTGGAACATCCAGGAAAGAATGTCCAATAAGCAACTGAAAATGTGTAGAGCTCAGAAGAGCAGTAGAAATTAGTTTGCTGCTTACGAAATGCTTTACGTACTTCACCTTATTCTCAAAAAAAACGAACAAAAAACCCTAAGTAAATTGGAAATTTAAAATGAAAGAAATTGAATTAAGAGCAGTTAAGGGACTTCTCAAGGGACACACCTAATAGGTGGATGATCTAGAATTGAAACTCACATTTCGAATCACCAAGTTCAATGCTAATTTTATTACGTCATGCTTCCTTTCCCTGCCCGCCCCCCCAGTGAGTAAATTATCCAAAATAAATAGAGGCTTTCAGATAACATGATTCCTTTCAAGCCTTATGCTAATATATATGACTTCAGGTGACAAAGAACTGAAATTTATCAAACACAGCAAGTTGACCTCCCCCTTAGTTAAAGATTTTCTTTTTTATTCATTCCAAGAGTTACTCACTTGCTGCAATTTGCCTGCTAGTATGGACATAGCTGACAACATCACCTGCCTGCCAAAAAAATTAATGTGCTGGAAGCTGTTAAGTGGATTAAAAGTTTGTGCCACAAAGTAATGCCCAATAGCACCATCAAAAATTCCACTTCAGCCGAAGATGTCCCTAAAAACTCAAAACCAGAAAAGAACACATTTAGAAAGCTTCATGAGGCAGAAGACGTAAAAGAAATGGCACAATATACAAGCAATCAAATATTCAAAAATTTGCGAAGTAGCTGGAAGCAGAAGTTGAGAAAAAAAAATCTGAGTACTGCTGATTTTCTAGAATACCCTGGGAGCTTAAAAAAAAAAAAAGTAAAATAAAAAAATTATATATTAGTTATCTATTGCTGCAGAACTGGCACCCTTATTTCTCCTGTATTCTATCAGCCAAAGGAGGTTGCAGTGCAAGCCCAGATTCAAGGTGTGGGGAAGTAGGTGCCTCCTTTTAATGGAAGGAGCTGCAAAGTCATATGGCAATGGATGTGGACACAAGCGGCAAGAACAATTACAACCATGTTGTAGTTGGTCTACCACAACCAGGAACAAGCTGTTTGAGTTTAGGCAGTTCACTTTGCCTCTCTTGGCCTCAGATTCCCTATCTCTAAGGGTTAGGACCAGATGCCCCCTGGGATTCCTTACTGTTCTTTATTTCTAGTACAATGACTTCCAAAACTGCCTTTAGGGCAAATCAGAGGATTTTTAGTTAACTTGAAGAAAAAATAATCTATAAACAAAGTGGCATGCAGTTGTTTGGTTAAGTGTAAAGTCACTTAACTGAAGTGCAAAACTGCTATGTAGAACATAAAAGTGAAAGAGGATGTCATAAAATCAAACTACATTACAGTATTTCAAGTTGGACATGATTGAAAATTATCAGCTTAGCCATTTGACAACACTAATATAAGTCATCCAGAGGGATTCCAAATACTCTATGTTAGAAATTGAACTGTCTAGTTCATGTCCTAAACGACCCAGCTCAGTACTGGCTCATCACCAATATTCTGCTTTGTAGATTTGTCTTCATCAATAGTTCAGGATGTGAAAGTGCCAGGTGTTAGAATTACTTGGATTGACTTTTAACATAATTTAAGTGGTTAATTGCTTTATCTTCTATTTCACTTGGACCATCAAGGTTCAACCAAGTTTAGGAAGCCTAAACTTTAGCCAAGCAGATGCTAAGAGAAAGAAGTCAGTCAACCAGTCAAGGGTACTTCCTGTTTCAATATGCAGAAAAGTGACATCCTCTTCTAGAAACCCCAACTTCGAGAAAAGACAAAACGCTTTCTTTTCTCAGACTGATGAGGAAACAATGGCTAAAATCGGAAGTGTTACTGCCTAGAAATAAAACCAAATCTTCTTTGAATGCTAAAAAAAAAAGATTTTTAATACTTTCCATTGGTTTGATATGCAAATATTTGTATACTTTGTTTTTCTAGAGGATACACAGTTAAAATGTCAAACTACTGAAATCTGGAGATTAATTAGATCTGGCCTGTTTTAAATTAAAGCAGGCTAAAGAAGTTAAACCTAACCACCCCCATCAGCAAGAAAGGATATGACTGAATTTAGCACTAATAGCAGTTTATGAGACTCTACAGTCAGGCAAGAATGAGGAAATGCTCAGATCTAAATGGAGCTGTTTCTGTAAGAAAGCCATTTCCTTGATATCTGCATGTTCATCGTCTTATCTCTCAGGCCCCCAGACAGCTGTCTCTTGGACTTTAGGAAATTAGACACCAAATATAAGATCTGAAAAACTAAAACCTGCTAAGAGCAGACAGAGGTCATGCAGAGCTATATTTAGGATTAATATTGAGAGCTCCTTTTTGGGGAAGGGGTAGATGTTAAAAGTGCTCATTGTATACATCTTAGGTAGAATTTAGAGAAGTTAGTAAGTTGATGTAAAGAAGTAACAACCTGCTCTATTAAAACCTAGAGAGTTCATCCACTTGTTTACTGCTGGGGTGATGAGTAGTACTAACTTACACACATGGTGCAGTCTTCATATTTTCAAAATACAGAAATTTAGATGACTTTAGCAAGGGAAAACTGCAAAACAAAAAAGTGCATTTTAGAAAATAAACTCATTTTCTTTGCATTCTTCTTACGAAGAATTCTTCTTTTCAAACATTCAAATGTTTGAAAATCATTAGCACCATAAACTTTACAGTCCCATTTGCCAAATTGGCCCCTTTCTTTCCCCACTCCCAATCCTTGGTTATATTCACCTTCTGTTTCTGTAGTACACAGCTGAAGACACAGGGTTGCAATTGCAACAAGCACTCTTGACTCTCTTCATGAACATGAGTTTTCAGGAATCCTTATCAAAACAATCAGAAGAGGAGATTTCATAATTGACATCCCTCTTAGACCAGTTTCCTGACTTCCTTCATCTCCTCATGTGTGGCATGTAAACGATTTCTCTTTAACTTGGCAATGTGAGGTTAAGTTCCTTCTATGTGCATGATTTCATCCCCTCCCCACCATCTCTTCCAGAACGAAGACCTTATACTACTAACTGACATATTTTCTGCCTTTTCACCTGTGCTTGTTCTATCACTGCAGTCCACACATCAGCTCAAGCCATCCCTGCCTTTAACAGCTCGGTGCTTTGTGACCACCTAAAGGGGTGGGATAGGGAGGGTGGGAGGCAGACGCAAGAGGGAGGAGATATGGGGATATATGTATATGTATAGCTGATGCACTTTGTTATAAAGTAGAAACTAACACATCATTATAAAGCAATTATACTCCAATAAAGATGTTAAAAAAAAAAAACAAACAAAAAAACCACGCTCTCTGACCTTAAACCTCTTTCCATTAACCATCACTCTCTTTCTCCTTCCTTTCATAGCCAAGTTCTTCCAAAGATTGGTTTATAATCACTTGGTCAGCTCATTTGTTCTTTAATCTGCCGCAGTCAGAATTCTGTCCCCATCATCCCGCGGAAAGTGATTTGTGGGAGATCACTAATGATTCAAATTCCCAATCCAGTGGAGCCATGGCAATATCATCTCTCTGTAGCTCCTGGCACAGTTGGTTGCTTCTTGCCTCCTAGAATGGATAACACCTTCTGCTGGCCCTTTGCTATTCCTTTGACCATTCCCTCTCAGTCTTCCCCGAAGCCTTGATTCTGCCTTCCCATCTACTGCCATGACATCTGCCCACTGCTTCCACATCTGCCTCCACCCTCCACCCCCTAGTGCCCTAGTTCTGTCTTTATGATCTATCCTTAGACTCTAGCAATTTTCTCCTCATGAGTCTTGTTGCCTCCACCCTCTTGCAATTCCACCTCATCTATCCTTTTGCTGTCAATGTGACCTCTCACAATTAGTTTTGTCTAAAACCTTTGAACTCCCTCCTACCATTTCTTATCATGTTGCCTTAGCTTAAATTTCCCCAGAAGCAGAGCATGACATAAGGGTTCACACGATGATAGTTTATTTGAACGTCCAAGAAATACCAGTAAGGGAGTGGGGAACTCATGCAGAGACGGGAAGGCAGGGTGACTGGAGCTTAATCCTGCTGGAATATTCGGGGAAATGCTGCAAAACTCATGTCTCAGAGTTATCCCACTGGAGGGTGAGGTTTGTTGAGGTGTCTGCACATCAACTCCAGTCGGTCTGCTCCTGGGAGGAGGTCTCACTTCCCTTGGCACTTCTAGCCTGCTATGAGTGAGCAGAATGACCTTCTATAGATCCAACCAAGCCTCAGTCCCAGCATGAAGTTTTCACTGGAGCACAGTGAACTGGTTTAAGTACAAGGGATGTGGGTGAGGCTCTGACAGCACCTGCTACAGAAGGCTTACAAAGGTCTTTGGCTTTCTTTATAGCACATCTTCTTCCCTTACCTCCTGTGTCACCCTGCCTCACCTTCTTCTTGCACAGAGTGCTTACACTATCAGAGAGTGCCAAATTGAAAGAAAGAGAGAAAGAGAGGGAGGGAGGGAGGGAGGAGGGAAGGAAGGAAGGGAGGGAGGGAGGGAGGGAGGGAGGGAGGGAAAAAGGAAGGAAGGAAGGAAGGGAGGAAGGAAGGGAGGAAGGAAGGGAGGGAGAGAGGGAGGGAGGAAACAGAGGGAGGGAAGAAGGAAGGAAGGAAGGGCGGGAGGGAGGGAGGAAGGAAGGGCAGAAAAGGCTTTGTCAATAAAATATTGTTCTCAGGGTTTAGGACCAGGAAACATCTTGGTTGTCCCAACTTCTACTGGCCAATGAAAGGTATGGTGACTCATTGTTTTTTCCAGTTGAAGGTAGTTAACAGGAAGCTCAGAGTTGGGCATCGAGACCAAGCTGCAAATTAGCAGCAACTTTGAATTTAGTTATTTTCTCATATTACACATGCTTATTTATTATATAATTTAGCTCCTGATTATTAACACTTTTTAAAAAACAAAGCTATATATGATTTTAAACTCGAAATGAAGAAATGATGGATTTTGTTGCCTTAGAAAACCAAAAACCACTAAGTCCATCACCATATGTGTCTCATGGCATCCTTTGAGTCAATTTTATAATATTCATTTTGGAATAAATTTTGTTGCTAGAAAACTAACTCTCTGTGGTCTCTGTGTAGTGAGGAGTAGTAATGAATACCTTCAGGACGAAGCAAAAAACCTTAGCATAGAATGGAAGACTGTTCATGACCAGCCCTGACGGCCTCTGCAATCCCAGTGTCCCCAGCTCTCCTGCACACTTTATGCCCAGCCACATCAACTTCTTTTGGTTTCCTGAATGCACTAGCTCTCTAACTTTTCCACGTCTTTGCGCACGCTGCTTCTCCTTCCAGAGTACCCCGGCCTCTCCAACATCATTCATTACCTAACTTCAACTTCCTTTTTAAAACTTGACTTACAGGTCACTTTTCCTGTGAAGTCTTCTCTGCCCCCACTTGGCTACTATACAACTGATACCTTTCTTTTAGGTTGCCATGGTACCTAGGCAAATCTCTATTGTGACATTGATCAAATAAGGTCGTAGGTGTCTGTTTATACGGCTCTCCCTCTGTAAAGGGTGAGCCTCCAGAACACAGAGGTTGTCTTTTAGTTACGCTGGTAACTTCAGTGCCCAGCAGTGTCTAGCATGAGTAGATGTTCAGTCAAAGTTCAATGAGTGAAAGAACATAAAGTCAGCTGAGCAAGAAGTCGGAGAACTCGAAGGGAGACAGAGAGTTTCAGGGTCATGTTTCAATCAAGGGAAATGGTCCCCCAGGCAAGAAGTAATTAACAGCAGGCGTTTGGCCAAGCATGTCGCTGGGAGTGAACCCCTTTAGAAACATGAAGGATAGAACTTTTACTTAAAGTACACTCTGACCAATTACATAAGCAGAGGCTGAGAATCGTCTGCTTGTAGCCAAAGGAACTTGAAATGAGGAAGTAACATCCCAGGGCGGAATCTCGTTACCTAAGAAGTTTGGCAGAATTTGAGCAGTAGAAAAATGTAACCATTGAAATCAACCCTGAGGAGAATTCTTTTCATACTTCTAATTGACTAAGTAAATTTAATTACAAGGCAAAATTGGAAATTAATATTAGTTCATTGTAAAAAATTATGCTGAATTTTATTATATATTAAGTTATAGGTACAGTAATTTCCAATCCATTGTTATTCTTAATTAGTCATTTTCTTGTTTTATAAAGTCTCCTGTTTAAAGAAAACCTAACTGACTATCACAGTCAAATTTGAGGCACCAGAGTGAAAGAAAACAGGTAAGCAACCAGCCTTAGTGATTATTTCTGTAAAGAGATTTATCCCCACAACATGTTCAATTTTTACTCTCTTAGCCCATGTAAAAGGGCTTTTTAAAAAGAGAAGAAGAAAAAAGGCAATGTATAATGATCTAAATAACAAAGAGAGAGAAGATACAGCTAGCATCCTGAAGCTGCCGGTAGGATGTGCTTCTGCTGAGCTGGGGAAAGAGTTTTGGGAGTTCTAAGTAGATCAGGGGAAACGTTCCTCGTGAGTTACTATTCCGATGAGACGTGTGATAGAAAGACATGTGGGAAAGAGGATGTTTAAGAAATGTTGCAACTCCTATTTCAAGATTCAGAAGGTCCTCGCCCATTGGTTTGTCTGTGAGGGACTGCCATAAAGATTTAAAAAATTTTATAAATATTCCCGATGCCAGACTAATGTCTCTTCAAAAGAAGGACCCAACAGTTGGACGTTTTGTAGGTTAACACATAATTTTAGATGTTTTGCTGAGTTATTATGGTATCTTTTGGCTACACCAAATTTATGCTGTCTTCGATAAATAATATAGGTGTCTTGTCCACTCCCCGCATCCCCCATTTCTTGTTCTCTGATCTTTCATGTAGGCTAGTAGAACAAAGATTGAGAGCACAGACTGTGGACCCAGACGGCCTGCCTTGCTTGCTATCTTGGTGACCACGGGCAGCTTATGTGCCTTAGATGCCTTATCTGAAGAGTAGGATAATAATAGTTCCTTGCAGGCTTGTTACAAGGATTAAAAGAGTTACTATTAAAGTGAAGCTCTTAGATCAGTTCTTGGAATATCATGATCCCTGAATGTACTTGTTAAATAAATAGCCCAACTTGAGAAGGTAAAGTGAGGCAGTGAATAAACCACACCTTCTTAGTGAATAAAGAAATGTTATGGAATGCCCACCCTGTGCCTTAAACACGTCTGCTCATCCCCTGGGTAATAATGACACTGTGAGAACAGTTATCATTACGGTCTCCACCCCTGAGATGAGGAAAATCAATCACTGAGAAGCAATAGGATGTGGCTTCACATAGGATGTAGCTTCACATCTCAGGCACCAAGTCACAGGCAGAGCTGGGCTCCCTCAGGCAGGTGCTCTGACTCCTCACTGGATCGAAGGGGCCCTGCTCACGTCCCCACTCCAACATTCATGGGCAACTCATCCAGGACTCCTCCCCACGCGACCCCTCTTCCTGCCAAATGAAGACCTCCGTTCCCATCTTAAAGTGCAATGCATGGAGAACTCAGTGAATCATAGAAAGAGGACCAGAAAGAATATCAGAGCTCTAAAAACCCTACCATTTATTTTTTTTAGATAAGGAAACTCAAACAGTTAAGAAGCTTGCTCAGAGCCCTGTAAGCTATTGACTATCAGAGTCACAGTGCAAACCCATTTTCTTGATTCCCAGCTTAGCACTCTCCATTATACCCATATCATTAGATCAGCTTTGATGGGAGAGCAGGGGAAGGGCCATGAGGTCAGGGGACCCTTGAAGAAACATCAAGGAGATGCTAGCAACAAAACAAGGAGAAGCTGGGGTCCCGAAGAAGTGCCTCTCCAGTTCTGCCAACACATCCTAGATTGGCTTAGACAAATAACTTTTCAACAGTTTGGGATTTAATTATATATAGAATGGATAAACAACAAGGTCCTACTGTATAGCACAGGGAACTATATTCAATATCCTGTGATAAACCATAATAGAAAAGAATATGAAAAAGAATGTATATATGTATAACTGAGTCATTTTGCTGTACAGAAGAAAGTAACACAACACTGGAAATCAACTATATTACAATAAAATTTTTTTTTTTTGACTGAATTGGGTCTTCATTTTTACGTGAGCTTTCTCTAGTTGCAGCGAGCGGGGACTACTCTTCGTTGCAGTGCACAGGCTTCTCACTGCGGTGGCTTCTCTTGTTGCAGAGCACGGGCTCTAGGCACGTGGGCTTCAGTAGTTGCAGCACGCAGGCTCAGTAGTCGTGGTTCGTGGGCTTAGTTGCTCCGCGGCATGTGGGATCTTCCCGGACCAGGGCTTGAAACCGTGTTCCCTGCATTGGCAGGTGAATTCTTAACCACTGCACCACCAGGGAAGTCCCCAATAAGATTAAAAAAAAAAACAACTTTCTGATTGTAACAGCTAGAACATTTTAAGAACATCTTAAATAAATTATTTAGATTAATTGCTAAGAACATTCATTTCCATTTAAAGTAGCTAAAAGTAACGTACTTAAAAACTCAGTCCTCAAGTTTTGGATAAACTTGCTCTATAGGAGCACATAACTGTGTTCACTTTCTTTGGTGTTATTATTTGTCTTTGGGATTTCTTGAAGTGTGTTTGGTTTATTTACTCTTTTATTTCAACATCCAGCACAGCACACAGCACTTGGTGAATAGTTTTCTTTACTGTTTTAGTGTATACAGTGGCCCTCAAGCTTTCCTGAACATGAGAATCCCTTAAGATGTCTTGTTAAGAAGGTGGATTCCCTGAATACCAGCCCCAGAGGAGGCTGACCCAGCAGGCCTGTGGGCCATTTTTAACAAGCTTCTCCTGAATCTGAGGGAGACAGCCTTACATGACGTTCACATTAAAAATACAAATAATAGCCCAGATCAATTTGCCATCCCTGTTCATTATTTTATCCACACTTTACACCTCCATGCACACTTCCCAAGGCTCTCTTACAACGCTCTAACTCACATGCATGCCGCAGAGATCCCATCAGCACTGTATTTTTTTTTCCTAGCCAGAATTGTAAGAAAACTGCAGAGCACTATTCTCATCATGCCCCCTTAACTATCTCAATTATTGGTTATTTTTTTGCTATTGAGACTTGAGTGGAGAAAGTTGTTTAGAGAAATGTTGAAGGGCAAAATTTGACATTTTCAGCACAAGGGAAAATGTGAAGCCTCCTGGAATAGGACTTAGCCAATACATTCTCAAGTCTGTCTTTTTGCTGGTCTCCAAATATTTTAAATTAGTACAATGATCTCAGAGTCAGGCTCACACCCTGAGAGACAGAGTGATAGCAGAGCAATTAAATGACAAATACGAGTCCTTGAAGGCAGGCATCCACAAAAAAGGTTGTTTGGGGTCAGTTTGAGACATTCTGAAAAGAAGTGGGTATTGCACATAAACACAAATACATGTTTGGGCTTAAATTCTTCACATTTAAAGGTCTATGTGTACTTAATGCACGGTTCTCAGAGCTTTTTTCCCAGAAGATCCAGCTCTCACAGCAAGTAACAAGACTAGGACTTAAGTGAGGCTTATGTAGAAAATGCCATCATTTACAATGTGTTTTTGGTTTTCTTCTTGCTTTGGTCATATTTGTTAAAGAAACCGTGTTTGGTGGTTTAATCATCATCAATAAGTAATTAAGAGAGACTGGGAACACATAACACCATACTACGAATTAGACAATATAAATTGATCAATAGAAAAGTGATACTTCTGGAAACTTACACTATAAATAAAATAACAGACACACCTGCCACTGATGAGTATGTGAATAAGTAAGAATCTAACATATTGTTCATAAACACAGAGTCAGGTGTCTGTTGGGTGGATGCAAGATGAGAGAATTGTGAGTTTGCTCCTTATTTTACATTCTCTAGCTTTTCCAAAGCATGCCCGGATCACTCGAATCCATCCACAGTGTGCTTTTGTTAAGACTTGAAACATGTTAAGACTTGAGATAGAAACCTGAAGAAATAGAAAATGGAAAAGATCAATCTTAGTACAAAGTGACACAGTGTACCCAAACTTGAGGGGAGAGCAAAGGACCATGGTATTTACTGGTTGTAAATGGGGCTGACGGTGGTAAGCCTTGCACGACGATAATGACAAAAAAGAATATAGTGCTCCTGTCCTTAAAAAACTTACAAACTATTGGTGGAGAAGAGCACAACATAAATGCATGTGAATTCTTTTAAAGTATCAGTAACAGGGCTTCCCTGGTGGCGCAGTGGTTGAGAGTCTGCCTGCTAATGCAGGGGACATGGGTTCGAGCCCTGGTCTGGGAAGATCCCACATGCTGCCAGGCACCTGGGCCCGTGAGCCACAACTACTGAGCCTGCGCGTCTGGAGCCTGTGCTCCGCAACAAGAGAGGCCATGATAGTGAGAGGCCCACACACCGCAATGAAGAGTGGCCCCCCGCTCGCCGCAACTAGAGGAAGCCCTCGCACAGAAACGAAGACCCAACACAGCCAAAAAAATAAATAAATAAACAATAATTAAAGGTGCTAATAATTAAAAAAAAAAAAAAAGTATCAGTAACAGGTACACACATGACAGAAGACAGAATGCAGTCCAAATATATTTGTCCAGAAACAAATTTGGACAGAAATAAGTGACCTGGTTTCATGGAAAGGGGTTGGGGTGATGTTTTAGGTGAGGACAATAGCAAATCTTCAAGGAGGGAAATAATAAGGGAAGCAGGATGGCAAATAGTTTATGTCTGGCTGCAGAAAGGAGGAGAGAGCAGTGTACCAAGCAAAATCAGAACAGTCAAGTACAGGACAGGTAAAGGAAGAGAGTCAGAACATTGTATTTTGATGAAAATGAAAACTAAGCATTCTTCTAAAGTTATTTGAAGAGGGCGACACAGTCAAAAGGATGCTTGCAGAAGATCATTCCTTCTGCTTATAATTGGAAGAAGAAAAAAACCCAAAAAGATTGAGGTCTGATGATTTTTTAATCCATTCATTTTAAAGCCTACATGGAGGACAAACTGAGATCAAAAACTCAAAAGCACTTCACCACCTTTCATCATATGCCCAGGAGTTCTTGGCAGGAAAAGTGAGGACACCTCTGCACCAGACCATGACACCTGATTAAAAAAACACACACACACCCTTCTTCCCTGGAAACAAATAATGTGTCCCACTTGTGCCAAGGTCATTCTGCATGTACAGATGGCTAAGGTGGCTCATTGCAGCGAACTCTTCTGGCAGAGGGACGCAGATTTCCATCAAATCCTGCCCCTGCTCACGGATATCTGGCCCCCAGCCTTGCTTGCTCCTGACATTGTAGACAAACTGTGTTGCGTTGTTTGTTGTTGTTCTTATTTTTGTTTCCCAAGCCCCGATATCTTCTGTAGCCGTTATTAATGGTGACATATAGGTGAAGCCAACTGAGTATTAACCTCAGAGAGGTAAGGCATCCATCTCTGTCTCCAAAGTCAAAGTTGTGGGGTTGGGAGAATCTGTTCACACAGCTCTCCTTGGCTAGGATTCACTTCAGTGTTTGTAATTTCTCTGAAGACCCATTGAGCAACCTGGCCTGAGTTGGATTTGTGCAAAAAAGCCTCTAACCAGGTGAGTCGCACATTATTTCCGGCTCATTAGAGAGGTTTTGGACAACTTCTTTAATGAGGTTTGACATCTGACTACCACCGCATATGTGACTTTCTTCACCGCGTCACTCTCCCCCCCCCCCACTCTCCGTGCCTCCTTTGCTTTTACTCATTTTTTGTGAATGAATCATCTGATCCTGTCCCTTATATGACCATGCGCTAGTCTGATTAATCTCTCTCATCAACTCTCCTTCCTGAATCCTCTGATTAAATCTGGTCTTCTCCCTTCCCCCCTCCATAATGCATGGGACCTTTTAGCAGCTATTAATTATTTAAAAGAACGTTTCTTTCTATCATGCTCAAGTTGGTCACTACAATTTTCTGTTGACCATGTAGCTTCTATTAAAAATTATTAAACCCAATTAAGAAAAGCTTTCCGACACCAAGTTCTAAAAGCTATAAAAATATTCTTTTTCTGTTACATTGACAAACTTGCTAGGCTGAAGGAGGGAGTAGACACAATATGTCTCAGCAAAATCCATCCCTTCACCCTGTCCTAAATAGCAAACTGTACTCACCAATAGATTGAGGAAATGTGATTTAAATCAAATTATCAGCAGGTGACTTTAAAAGTGCTAGGGGTCATTACCAGGGAGTTTTACTAGTGGGTATTTCCGATCCTAGCAGTCAAAATTCTAGTGGCATTCCATCTATGTTAGACCTTTAAACAATATTAACTATTTTAACAATCTGGCACAATTATTGAAAAGTGCACACAATAAATTAATAGTTGCTTAATTCAAAAAAGCCAAACGACTGACTGGATTGATTTTTCACCCATGTGACTGAATCAGTTGGATGTCGGTCATGGTATAGATACTGTCTTCGGTGAATCTGCTCTCCAGTTCATTTTCTGATGGCTATGAATTAGCCAAAACCAGCTAAAATAAGACATGACCTTTATAAGCTGAAATAGCCTGTGGGTCCAAATAGGATGAAGTAATGGGACGCAGCTCATGTCAATTAGGTAAGAGAAAAGAAAAGATCCAGAGAGAGCTAGCCAGAAAGGCATTTGAGGTCACAGCTGACCCCACTGGAAACCTGGCATAATCGACATTGTAACTAAGAGAAGCATAATTCCTAGCTGTATTAATAGGTCAATGGCATGTCAGGAAACATGAAGAAATCTTCATGTATGGTCACCAAGCAGAGCTAATGTTCAGCTAGTAAGCACCAGAGTGGCACACAGGCAAGGGTGACCATGCCAATTCGTCAAAGCCCGTCAGTGTTAATATTTAAGATTTTATAATACTGTGTTTTATGAGGAAAGTTAGTGTTATAAGAGGATATTCTTTTGATAGTGATTAAAAGGAAAGAATGATCACTTAATAATTTACTAAAGATACGGACTATAGTTTTGTCTCTATTCGTAATGAGAACCAAGTGCTAGTTATCTCTGTAGCTCTTTGTTCTGATACAGAGAGTTAGGCTAAATAATATTAATGATCACTTCTAGCTCTAAAATTCTGAGTCTAGGGAAACTTGTCTCAGGATTTCTCAAACTAAATAATTTTATATCTAAATTAAAATGTGAGATAAGGTGTATGCCATTCATACAAGACTTGTGTCTAAAAAACCCCTAAATTTTAGATATTTAGTAATATTTCACTTTGTACGTTACTGCTGTGTGTACACATGGTGAATTGTATGCCTCTCCATAACAGGAAAATGTAAATAAGTAAAATTTAAAAAAAAAACTTATTGTCACTCAGTAACACTTTTGTTGGGGGCACTAATGTGAACATATAATTTTATCTTTTTGTCTCTTTATTTTTAATCAATATTTGTTTCTTTTTTTTAAAATTAATTAATTTATTTATTTTTGGCTGCGTTGGGTCTTCGTTGCTGTGCACGGGCTTTCTCTAGTTGCGTTGCTGTGTGCGGGCTTCTCATTGCGGTGGCTTCTCCTGTTGTGGAGCACCGGCTCTAGGCGTGCGGGCTCAGTAGTTGTGGCTCACGGGCTTAGTTGCTCGTGGCATGTGGGATCTACCCGGACCCGGGCTCGAACCCGTGTCCCCTGCATTGGCATGCAGACTCATCTTAACCACTGCGCCACCAGAGAAGTCCCCCAGTATTTGTTTCTGTTTCATTGAAGAGGTTGTGTGCTTGGGGGTGGGAAGGGGTGGATACACTTGTTTGGGTGAAGAAAGAGAAAGTCACCTGAAGTCAAACTTAGAGAAAAAAGAATTCTCATTTTACTTTCTATTGCTCAAATGATTGTTCTATATAATCCATTAACCGTATCTCATAAATTATAAGGGAGAAAGCTCAGCATTGATATCAAAACTGAACAGATTTTGGTTAGAAACTTTGCTGCAAATGCCAAGCCGCACATTCTTGTTAGGGTAGAACTAATTGAAAGTACATAGAGCAGGTTTTTTAAAAAGAAAATAAAGCCTCTGCAGGATGCCCCTCTAGCGCAGCTCATCTGCAGAAGTGAAAAACCTACTGGGCCTGAGCCTTTCTTTTTTTTTTGGCCACAAGGCCTTGTGGGATCTTAGTTCCCTGACCAGGGACTGAAGCCCTGCCCAGGGCAGTGAAAGCGCAGAGTCCCAACCACTGGAGCACCAGGGAATTCCCCCTCCTGAGCCTTTCAACATCCCGGTTAAATACTTTCTCAAGCATTGTCCAAGTATTGCCTCAGTGGTTAGGGTTCGGGTTCGGGTTAGGTTGATTAAACTAGGCTTATTAGGCTGTTTTTTTTTTTTTTTTTAAATGAGCATATACTTAGTATAAGAAATGGAGAGAGAAGTCAGTATAAAGGAAAATAATTTTTATGGTAAACATTTGGCAAGCAAACTGGCTCTCCTGAGTTTATTCATCCATTACATCACACACACACACACACACACACACACACACACACTCACACACACAATGTTCTGAGGAATACCAAATAGAAAGAAACAAAATCAATTCTGGTTAGTAAAACTTCGAATTTCTTTGAGATTCTTTTCTTTTTTAGAAGAGGTGAATGGAGGGAGGGATAAGACATTTTCTTCTAAAGAACGAAGGACTACTGAACATGGGGGATTTATTTAATGTGGAGTTGCAATGACATCTCTTTTTTCAAGGTGCTTCTGGGAGATAATGGCTCTCGTACTTATAATTCAGTGGTTTTGCCTGGTAACATAAAAATGGACCTGAGGACCGAAGTTAACACCTTCATCTCTGCATAGCACATGATGATTTTAAGAATAACTCTAGAACATATTTGCTTTTTTCCATTACTCTCTTTTCTAAAATTTTCTTTTAAGGAGTAGAATCTATGAGTATTTTTCCTAACAATATGGCCAATTTTGGGACTTCCCTGGTGGCGCAGTGGTTAAGACTCCGAGCTTCCAATGCAGGGGGCCCCAAGTTCAATCTCTGGTCAGGGAACTAGATCCCAAATGCATGCCACAACTAAGAGTTTGTGTGCCACAACTAAGGAGACGGCGAGCTGCAACTAAGGAGTGCGCCTGCCACAACTAAGACCCAAATAAATAAATAAAAAGTAAAATAGATATTAAAAATAATAATAAAAAATTAAAATATGGTCAATTTAAAGACAAATGAAAAATAGAAAATATCTCATATTTTCTCTATTACTTGAAAGAATAACTTATAATACCATTTTATTAATAAGCACAATCAAGGTAGGAAAAAATGAAACTCCAGCATGAAATGAGCAAAAGGGTTGGAAAGTAATTCTTTATTTGTGTAATGGGTATGATATCATGTCTTGTTTTAAAATAAATTAAAAAATGAGGAAGCAAGTGATTTTTATCATTCTTTTTGACCACCCTAAATATGCTTACCCCAGAGAGAATGAGTACAAGGAGAGAAATCTTGATTCTCAGAAAGTAGACGGTGAGCGTTCTCATCTCATCTTTGAATAAGCTATGGCCTCATCAGCAAAGTTCCCAGCTTCTGCCTCCACCCTGCCTGTTTCCTCTCAAAATTCAGCCCAATACAGTCCTGTTTTTTATCTTCATTACACTATGATTACAGCCAAATTATAACTTCCTCAATCTGATCTCTTCATGGTGAAGGACAAGAGTCAGATGCTCTTTTTGCCCTTGACCCCTGCCCCCAAGCCTGGAAGCCTAATGCAGTGTGGTTAGGGCACCTGTCCCAGGCACCCTAGTGTACCTTGCACTTCTCCTCTTAAGACAGTGAGCGTGTTTGCTCAACGTCTACCCCTTCTTCAACACTCAATTCTAATTCCACTTACTCCAAAATGCTTCCCCAGGTTTCTCCAACCCAGAATGGCTACCGTCCCTGAATTCAGAGTACTTAGATTCTGCACATGTGAAAAATTACCCTGCCTTTTGATACCTATCAGGTGATATTTCATCTATCAAGTGAATGTGTTTGACATTTCAACTTTACAGTTAGACTGGTGATTATCACAGTTGCCATTTTTGACTGCCTATTACGTGTTAAGGAGCATTTATGTATTTAAAAGTTTACATCTAACCTGCACAGTAGTTATTATCTTCATTTTACATAGGAGTCAATGAAGAACAAGGGTTAAATCACTTGCATGGAACTGTAAAAATACTGTGCGCAAACCTGGATTGGAATCTTATATATTTAGAAGGCAGAGATCATTGTTGAAATTCTTGTAGATTCCCTTGGCCATTTTTAGAGTGCTTTACCTATATTAAATACTAGAACATTATTTTCTGATTGATTGGTTTTAGGCACTGACTTAAAACTATCCAGGTTATCACAAGTAATGTTCTACAGTATCAAACAGAACTAATATTTAATGCTATCTAATAGGGCATGGAGTAGACTGGCACTAGACCAATGCAATCAGTGATGATAAGAAAAATAGTTCCTGAGGGGGAAAATAAATACTTGCATGGATGCATGATCAAGTATACGTGCTTTAGAAATAAGCAATGACTTTGGCCAAGACACTGTCTTCCTCTGAAACGCTAAAGAGCTGGTGAGAAGAGACATTAAGATAAGGAACATGGAAGAATATAAAAACATCCTCTTCAGATCTGAAGAGCAAGATTCAAGCACATCTGAAATAGAGTTTGAAAAAAATGGTTATAAACAGGGTTAATATGAAAATATTTAACAAGTAGGAGAACATGGGCATGAACCAAGCAGAACAGACAAAGCAAGCTTTAGAATGGACAACAGCCATGGACAACTGGTCCAGCCATCATGTTGTCTGAGTATCATCAGTCCTGGTTATGTGGCTGACTAAAACACTTTTTGAACAAATGCCTCTTTCATCTTCAGTATGGTTCAACTCTAGTCTGCTGTGATTGTCAGATCCCTGGAATTATCAGACCCTGCAACCAGGCTATGTAGACCATGGTGATTCATTCAGCAGATGTTTACTGATTACCTTCTCTGTGATATGCACTGTACTAGGCACTCAATAGACAAAGACAAACTAGACACCACCTTGCCAGGGAGTCGATGTTCTCACTGACTCTTCCCCAAAAGTTGTCCCTGGTGCAATTCGAGGAACTGTTTTACCATAAAAGGATGAAGATAACATGCTTTCCTAAGAAGTCTATGTCTCAGTTGTATTCTCTCCATAAGCAGACCCTGAGGTAAGGATTACGTACAATCTTAGCCATGCTTGATTAACGGGTACTTCTGCTGGCAACGTGAGGAGTCAAACCCAGTAACCTACCAGTAATTCCTTCTTATTTAGACACTTTAGGCAAAATCAATTTCTATTACGTGCAAACAAAAAGTTTTAACTCAATTATGGCAGTTATTGGGCATGTTTGAGGAACATCATTTTTGTGTATAACTTTCCCCGTACAAGTGGGGGATGGAGAGGACATAGAGGGAAGGCAACCAATAAAGGGTGAATTATTAAGCCAGTTACCACATTGGATGACTAAAATTTAACCCCCTGAGAAACTCGGAATTACCCTGGCCAATTATCCCTCCATGTTCATCAGTTATTAGTGAAGAATTGCCTCTGCAACAAATTCCCAAGGGCAGCCCTGCACTAAAATGCTAATGGTGTTATTTAGGAATCATAGGCTGCCTTCTACTGAAATGTAAAGAGAATTCAGGAGGAAATGGGTGACACTCCAACAATGTCTACTGCTGGATTTTACCTACAAGTTACAGACCTACTGTAAATAGCACAATAGCTATTGTCAAACAACAAATATCGGAGATATACTTTTATTAAGGCAATATGCTAGTAACTGAGAGACAAGAGATGGCACAAAGTGGTAAGTTTGTCTATTTCTTCATATTCTACATTATTTAACATTAGCCCCCAATATGACATTTTTTTGCCCTCCAGAAATTTGCAGTCTAATTTTATGGGACAAATTACACGCAAAATGGTGTTCCATGAGCATTTATCATAATACATTATACAATTGGCAATTTTTACTTTCAGGCAACAGAATTTAACTGTATCTAATTTATCCAGGAAATAAGAAAGGATTTTTTGATTGTTTAGTAGTGTTGACTTTCGGCTCCCCAAAAGACCACCAGAAAAACTGGTTGATTAAGCAAAGCTAAGTATATTAGACTTACTGCACTAAAGAAGGTCAATATTTATAGGGTTTGGGGGCCTGGATCTAGTGATTGAAGAGCAAGACAGCAAAGCAGGGAATTATTTGGGCAGAATGTATCATACAGTAGTTTTAGATTAAGTGAACACAGTGAGGTAAGGGCCTAGAAATGAGTCTTGATGAACAAGCTGTTAGTCTTGATTTTCATTGGTTCACAATCTTATCTTCCAGGAACCTGTATATCCTGGAGCAAGTAGCTAGGCAATATTTGCTGGATCGCAGTATTGCCTACAGGGAGACAGGGAATTATGTTGCTTTCGGCTCTCAGTGAATAGTTTACAGGCTCAAAGGAAGAACTGAACAACCAGATCTCCAGAAGGATAAGAACTAGAGTAGCTTAGCAAACTCAATGGTATTAACACAAAAAACATCTCTCTAGGATATTGCCATCTGGACAGTCAGCTCCTACCACCCTTCATTCCTGAGTATCTCACCTGAAGAATCAAATTCCCAATAGAGTGCCAATCATTGGTCAAGTGTGAGCTACATGGCAATCTTGTGGTCTAGAGGGACAGGGTCTAGAGTGTTGTATTCCACAAAAGTCACAAGGAGAAGAGAACAGATAACCTCCCAAAGGAAGAGAAATTAAACAGACAAAAATAAGAGAAGCACCACAATGATCAAATCTCTCTCATGCTCTTTCTCCTCATGAGTATTGAATTTGATTGCAACTGTTTCTTTTTGTTGTTGTTCAAAATTTAACAATTTTTGTTGTTTAAATTTGTTGTTCAAAATGAAAGATTTATATTTTTAAAAATTATTTCTTTCTTCTCTAATTTCTTCCCTACAACAAACCACTGTGGTCAAAACTTGTCAACCCCATGTCTGTAATGTTTTTTCCTGCTCACCCCTTCCTTTCCATCTACCTATAACTGACCTAATCTATTCTTTTTTTTTTATAATTTTTTAAAAATTTATTTATTTATTTATGGCTGTGTTGGATCTTCGTTTCTGTGCGAAGGCTTTCTCTAGTTGTGGCAAGCGGGGGCCACTCTTCATCGCGGTGCGCGGGCCTCTCACTATCGCGGCCTCTCTTGTTGCGGAGCACAGGCTCCAGACGCGCAGGCTCAGTAGTTGTGGCTCATGGGCCTAGTTGCTCCGCAGCATGTGGGATCCTCCCAGACCAGGGCTCAAACCTGTATCCCCTGCATTGGCAGGCAGATTCTCAACCACTGCGCCACCAGGGAAGCCCTGACCTAATCTATTCTTAAATTATGTTCTTCCAAAATTTCTGCAGTTGCATCCTGCATGTTCTTTGCATTTATGGAATCTCTTGTCTACTTCCAGTTAATCTCAGAGCATAGTGGTGATTCTTTCATTTGCAACTTTTCCTAATTCACTTATTCCCTGTTCCCTATCACGTAAGTGTCACACACTCTGTTCTCACCTTAAAGGTCACTTGTAATGGCCAACAGCTGTCCATGTGGACTTACATATTACTCACCTTCATGTACGCTTTGCTCTAACCAACCCCTTAGCAATGTTCCCTGGGTACTCCCTATGCGTTCTTAACTCTAAACTTGAGAACACAATGCATGCCTGATTCACGTTTATATTCCCCAAGTACTTAGCACAGTCCCTTTTGTTGCAGTTTGAGTGACTACTCTGGTGAATTGAAAATGATTGCCTAAATGCTACTTTGAAAAACATCATGAGGCCAAGTTCAGGATGAGTAGGAAGGAATGTTATGACTGCTTATTAATGTCTGTTGTGGGCAGTGTGTGTGTGTGTGTGTGTGTGTCAGGGGGACAATACCAGTATCTGTCCTTGGCACTTTCCATCTTTTACTGAATATTAACATTTGTGAAATGAAGTTCTCCAAGAATTTAGAATGAAGAAATCTCAGGAAAGCCCTCTGCTTCTCCTTGGTTTGAGAAGTAAGATGGCCTCTGTCTACAGAGCCTAGTAATTGTTAGTGAGACCCAAGAAGGCAAGATTATAAATCAAGAAAGAACTGTGCTGTTTGCTTTAGGAAAATTCCTGCAAACCAACTTGTCTGGGCAAATACTTCGCTATCCTATCAGGACAATAGATTGCTCACCTGGGCAAACAGCTCACTTACCAAATTTCAGTTAACTTATCAAGATTCACTTCAAGACCCCCCCCCCAAGTTCATCATAAACTATTGTGTCACAAATGTTGCCCAGGTCCGTTCAGTTCTCCACCATGAACCACCCACCCTAAGACCCACTTAAACCCAGATTCCAAACCCTATAAATACCCTGTCCTGACATTTGCCTTCTTGAGACACTACCAAGACTCAATAAGGTAGTGTTCTCCCTTACTTCAGTAGGTTACCAAACTTAGCTTCGTTTGTCAACATATTTTGTGTTGGATTTTTAGGGCATTGATAATTGATATTTGACTTTAGGAATACCACAAAACACTGGGGATAAAGTCAAGAAATTGAGAACCCCTGGGTGAGTGCTGAGTTGTACCTTTCTTGTTCTTTCAGGGACAGCTAACTTGAAGAGGTATTTTGTAAAGCAACATGACATTTTTGCACATCTATACAATGCAAGGAAAAGAAGATCATTAACCTTAGACACTGTCACTGTCAGGCACACAAGTCCAGGTGATTCTAGACTCCAATCATGTAGAGTTTTTCAAACTATGATATATACAAGAATATCAGAGGGGCTTGTTTAAAATGCTGATAAATGCCCAACTTTCAAGCCTTATTCAGAGGTCTGTGGGAGGGCTCAGGCAACCACATCTCAAATAAGCTTGCAAGTGATTCTAAGGCAACAGGATTTCTCACCATGCTCTTAGAATCCAGAACCTACCTGAGGTCCAGTCACCCAAAGCCATTTCTACCACTAGTCAATTCCCTCAGTGGTTATTTCATCTAAAATTCAACTTTCTTTTGACTATTGTTGTATTCATTTGGCTGTCCTTTTGTTTTTCATCTTTTTGATACTCTAAGGATTTCATATAGAATGGAGGGAGGGAGGGAGGCAAAGAGATAACATAGAGACAGAAACAGAGAAAAAAGAGAGAGAGAGTCATCTTGCCTAATTTCATTTTTCTGTTTTCACATTTTGTATATTTTACAGATGATGGTAATTTATTTTCATCTTGTATATTGACTTTTGTGTTTGTATTGAAAACTTGTTTAAACCAGGCTTTGGAAGATGCTTCCTTAAAAAATATAGTGTTTCTAGCAATCTCGATTTAATGATAAAGACATAAAACATGAATTACAATCTATTGTCCTGCAACATGCATAATGACACTTGAAGAAAATATAGTAGATTTGTCAAGTATTCATTTGGTTTTAGGAAATGCATTCTGTTAACTAGCTTATTATATGGATGTCAGAAATCACTTCTCCTTTCCCATAACAAACGTTTGACTTTGCATAAGAAATAAAGAAAAATAGATCCCCTACCCCAGACGTACACTGAAGGACAGTAAAGAGGAGGGGAAAATGGGGAAGCATTGCAAGTTACTGAACGGCAGCCTTTCCTTCTTGAGTTTTCCTAAGACCAGCCCCTCGAGCCCTGTTTGAACGCAACTCTTAAAAGTAGTTCTTCTGGACAAAGGGTAAGTGATGGTGAAATAACTCCAGGAACGTTGTAATCTAAGTTTTATTTGTATCTATGTGACTAAAGCAGCTGTTAACAAAGTTTTTCTTGCAAAAGCCAATGCCTTATGTTGTTCATTCTGACAAATGCAAAAAAAAAAAAAAAAAGAAAGAAAGAAAAAAAGAAAACAAAAATATTTACACAGCAAAGATAGTACCTTTCTGGCAAAGCAGCATGTTTCCCCAAATATCTTTTTTAACCTCTTTGGATAAGATTTTATTGTTAAGTTTATTGGACACCAGCTTTTCCAGGTGCATGCCCTTATTTTATTCATTTAGCAGGAACTGGACCAATCAAACTTGCAATAAAACTTTTTGCATTATGGTTGGATTGGGTGATTGGTTTAAAATATATATACTTTCTAGCTTTTATAACATGTAAGCCAGATAAACTGTTAATGCTTTAGAACTCTCTAGGCTGTATGAATGATGGAGATTTCTGTTATCCCTGATAAACTTGAGGATACAGAAAACAGTTTTAATCCTCTTTTTATACTATGCCTGTCTGTCTGAGGAGCAAGTTCAGAGAATGGCTATATGGCAGGAGCAGCCAAGGGCTTAATTTTCAAAACCAGGTAATTTGATGTGGTCACATATTTTTAATCTATTTAAAATATAAAATAACTAAATAAGCTGATAAAGTGACTGTTATACGTAATGAAAAAGAGTTTTTTATAGGCTGAATTCAGGCCAGGTGAAATTTCCATTTGTTAGCACTGTGGCCATCCAAAGTGTCAACATTTAGTAAAATTTTATCTTTCATTAAAAATAAACCAGTATTCCCAGTAGTGCAATTAAAGGTATTCAAAGAAAAAAAATAAAAGAAAAAAAAAAAATAAAGCAGTATTTTTTATGCAAGAAGGGACAATGACAGATATAGCCAGAGCCAATCTTTTAACTGTACCTTAAAGTGTTCTGTCGCCTATAGCTAATGTCTTCACTTCAGATTTATGCTTTGGATTATATTCAGCCAGATGCATTTCTTCTAATTACAATCAGGATGTGTCTATATGAAGTGGAAAATGTGAGCAATTATTTCAATTGTCCAAAAAAATAAAAGTGAGTTCAGCTGAAAATATGCAAGTAAGTGGTGTAGAATGAGGTATTTTTGAGGTGGGGATTCTATTAAATCACCCCCAGTTCTCTGTCTTACTTTTGTAAATACTTTCTTTTCGTTTTTATTTTCTTACAGTTTATGGATTTGTGAATCTGGCTATAGATTTTTTTAAGTCATGTTGAAGCATTTTGTTTATAAACTAGTCATGCATAGCAAGGATATCTGTGCCTTTATACCCTACTCTCAGAAAAGTGAAGATTTCTGTGAGTGCATGATGGCAAGTATGCCCTGCATAACCTGTTGGCAATGTTCATAGAAATAAAGCAACACTCAAAGGAACCAGTTTCTCTTTGCCATATAAATGAATAGCATTCAGAGGCATTCTTTATGTGAAGGAAGTATGAAGGCAAATACATCCTTCTACCCACATTATCCCCACCACAGTTCAAACTACCCGCCCTGTGTCTCATTTCCTTCAGAGTCCTGGGAGGTAACTGATTTGTTAACTTCTGGTCACCTTACCCCTCACTTCCTGGTGTTTTGTTTTAAGCCAGTGTTTGCAACATTAACATCACCAGGAGCTTTTAGAAACACATCTCTTGTTGAGATGGGTCTCATCTCAAAACTACTGAGTCAGAATCTGCATTTTAATAAGATCCTCAGACCTTTGTAAGGACATTAACATTTGAGAAACTCGGAGTTAGATCTCATTAAGCCATAGTCTGACTAGCTATCCTCTAATTAAACCACACTCTAATTGGAAATACAGAAAAAGGGCTTCTCATACTCTGGTACATTTCTGTAATTCCACATGAGATCTGGGTTCACTTTTCCTGACCCTCTATCAATCATGTCTCAACAGAGCAGGGATATTTTCAGTGTTTTCTCCTGACATGGATAACTTGTTACTCCAAATGCATGGCTCTTCTAATGATGAGAATTTGGGACACCAGTAAGGACAGGGACAGGGAAAGCTTTTGAAGTCATTCCTTAAATCATATCGTGTAAACAATAATGGAACCTACCTACATGTGAGGAAAGTCTTGTTCATATTTGCTTCCCTTGTAAAGGAAATGAATCACTCATAACTCAGCCAGTTATCTTATATTGCAGGCTAGTCTTGACAGTGCCTTTCAGGATAATTTCTCTGCCTAGATTTTCATGACAAGTAGCCTGGCTCTCTCCATTTTGTGTTGATTCTGAACTTCTTGATATTATCCTCTAGGTTCTTAGACTAAACATAACTTTGATCCTCAGAAGTCCATTGCTTCTTTTTACTTTAGGGAAATGATGAGTAATTATTCATTCCAGCAATGAAAATAATTCTGCCAAGAGAAATTCACTCTCACTTTGCCCAAGCTGAATAAATATAGGTAACTCTACAGTTCCCCTCACCTTTATACCTCCTGAGAATAGTTCTTTTCTTTCCCTCCTCTCCATTCTCATCGTCACTGTCACAGCCTGTGTTCTTATGATTTCTAATGTAGACTATTGCTATTGTCTCCTATAGTTAGTAACTCTGACCCTGATTGCAAGCCTTCCTCTTCACTCCCCACACCTTCTAAAATATGCATCTGATCACCTCACATTCTGTTCCAGAATTTTTCAATGGCTCCCACATTGTCTGCTCAATGATAAACAGACCCATTTGTTAGTCACGCAAGGGTTTGCTTGGTCAGGCCATTGCCTTTCTGTGCAGTCTCCTGTCCCTTTCATCATCCTTTCTGCATAAACACCAGAAATAAGTTGTCTTATAAGCTCTCTTACACCTCTATTCCTTCACCTAAAATGCTCTCAAACTTTTATGACTTTAGTACTTACTCATCCATCAAGTCTCAGTTCGAACATTGTTTCTGTGAAGCCATTCTTGGTGTACTCCAGAAATATTAAATTATCTTCCTACGTGTCTATTGTACTTTATATATCCCTCTATTACAGCATATTTTTATAACCGCCCATACACTAGAATATAAACACATTGAGGGCAAGGAAAATCTCTCTTTTCATTCTTTAATTCCAAGTTCCTGGTAAAGGGAATAGTTGCAGAGCTCAATAAATATTACAGCTTGAATCGGATGCACTTATATAAGAATTCAACAGATAGAAGGTGATAGATTTTTAGGCATTGGGAAATGAAAGCTGAAATACCAAATTTCTCTCTCAAATCTGTAGTCAACAAGCATATATTGTGTATAGAGAGAACTTTATACTTGTTGCTGGGCAGGCCATATAAACTCATTCAACATATATCTATTTAGTGCATGTCAGCATTGGTCTGGGCATTTGGGAAACAAATATAATCTGAGATATAATAATATCCTGAGAGATACAATCCCTATCCTAAATGGTCTGCATTGCATTGAAAATAAGAGTTCATTAAACCATATTCTGATCAACTGTGCCTTAATTAATCTGAACTCAGATTAAGAATGTATAGCACAGGGAACACTACTCAATATTCTTATATGGGAAAAGATTCTGAAAAAGAATATATATATGTATATATATAAATGAATCACTTTGCTGCATACCTGAAACTAACACAACATTGTAAATCAAATATACTCCAATATAAAATAAAATAAAAAAGAATGTAAAAGAGAGCTCTTTCAACTCATTTATCTTTTGGTAGTTTATTATAGTGCTCAAACCTCAACTTGCGTATGAATGCAGATTCTGATTCACTACATCTCATGTGCAACCTGAGATACCCCTTTTGTAAGAAGCTCTCAAGTGATGCCCATACTACTTGCCCATGCACCACACTTTTTTAAACAAAGATTTAAGGTTCAAGGACAATCCTGAACCTTCCTAGGAATGAGCAGTTCTCATATTGCCAAAGCTCCAGAGTACCCTCACTGTGGTCTTCAGATCCATGGATCAGAGTGTGGTAATGATAGAGCAAAGCTGCCATGTGGGGTGCTGTACTAGGGAGGTGTAGACACAGCGCTTTCAAAGAAGTTCTTGGTCCATCTACCCGTGAGCAGGTGCAAGGAAACAAAGAGGAAAGGGTAGTTGGATGATATTGAAAGTTGTTTCAGAAAGCTGTAGTAGCAGCATTCCAGAAATTAAAGCTGGTCCCTACCTAGCATAAGTGACGGAAAAAAACAAGTACCTCTGGATAGTAACAAACTTATTTTGAATAGACATGTCCTTGCCCAGCTTCTGTAGGACAACACTTTACATAGATTCCTTTGCATTTCTCACAACACCGAAGATAGTGCTCTGCATAAAATAAAGGTTAGATATATGTGGAATGAATGAACGAATGCATGAATAAATGAATTTTCTTTATTTTACAAGATAATTGGAAGCTTTCAGGATTTAAGTGTCTTGTCTGACCTATTAGCTGTGGAAGGTGGTCTAGGCTTTATTCAATACTATTGATAAGCATTGAGTTATGCTGGTTTCTGTGAGATAAAAAAATTCAAGAAAAGTACACATCATATAAACTGCCTTTTAACTGAGTGGGATGGCTGGCATTTAAGCACTGTGGTTTTTATGTTCTGTGGCGGTTGTTTGCCACAGTCTAGCTGAAGTTTAACATTAAATAATGTTAAGTACATGAATTGGGGGGAGAATCTGCATTTATATTTCATATGGTTTGTTACCCAAATAGAATTGAGTGGCTACATTTTAAATTTTTTTTCGTGTCTTACTTTGTTAATCATTCCAAACACATTTGTCCCATTCCATAAATATGAGCAGCTTACCTTCCACCTTTGTGAAATTACTGTTAATCATTCTCGAATGTCTGCATTATCCCACTTAAACCGTTCCCCTGTGGTTTTACAATTCCTTCTGCGCACTAATCCAGCCAGAGGAATGATGTGCAAACAAGCACATATAGAGAAGCAAATAGGTTTTTCTTGTGACTCATCATTGTAAGCCTCGTCAGCAACATTAGAGTTTGTCGAATTGTTATTTAAGAGTCAAATAAATCTATAGATAGAGCATCTGAGCCAATGGGCTTGAAGTTTATCCAAGTGGTGATATAAGCCTGATATAAGATAGAAGATCCTATCCATCCCCACTTCCTGAACCTAACCCTAATCTTGACTAATAAGACATTAATATTAAAACTTGATCATGGTTAAAGAATAATTGTGAACATACAAGATATATAATGGAAAGAGAAAATGTATATAATTTTCTAAGACCTATGTCCCTCTTACTACCCAAATGTATCTCAGGTGACAAAGGATTGCATACGTCCATGTAATTGTTTCATGAACAAATACATCAATAAATATTGCCAAATATCTGCACGGAGTATAGAAACATCTCATCAGTTACCTGGATATTTCTGAAATATCTGGATGTTTGGTGTTAAATGAGCAAAATATCTAGATATTAATCATTCTGTGTGAGTGTTTTATATTTTGCACACAACTACCTGAATATATATTTTGGACAAAATTTTTATCTGGCTTTTGGGATTATATAGCTATAACATTATGTATCAATTCAATTTTATTTTATGAATAAATGCTACAATTTACTTGATTGGTCAATTAAGGATATGAGCATTCAGGTCTACACTGACACCATATAGATGTTAACCCAGTTTTACCTGATAACAGTTCACTGGGGCTAGGGAAGGAGGCAGAACAGGAATCCTGACTAGGAATACATCCCATTTGTTCATTTTCTTTCTAACGATCCTCTGACATACTAAATAGGAAAATGTATTCAAGGATAATAATAAAATAAGAAGCTGACTAAATGCCAAAAGTATCAATACCACACTTAAATCCTGAAATAAAACCTTTCACTTCTCCATCATTTAGGACACAGATAACTTTTTCATCTCAATAATGCTTACTCTCTTTTTGCCAAAATTCTAAACACTCCTTTTCTGTTCTGCATGTCTAGGGTCCTTACATGTCATGATATGATTATGCTCAGGTGTGGGTGATTAGGAAGGGAGAATATTCCCTTATTGCTTTCTCCTTGCTTTGTGGAAATCACAAGAGGATGTTAAAGATTATCACGTGTATTATGCCATGCCTCTGTCTGTTAGACAGCCCACTTGACAACCATCATAGGAGAAATTGATCCAAACATGAAATATACCACTGCTAATTGTCACCATCACTGTATATTGAATACAGAAATAGGATACACACATAAACTGAAGTCCCATTAATCTCTGATGGTGTCCTGAATTCTCATGTTCTTTTTCAACCTACAGCACCACTGGCATAAACTCATACTGTTGCTCTTATCTCTGCTGAAGTCTTTTATAGACAACCCTTTTCTATGATTTATACCTCATTATAAAAATCAAATTTCTTGGCTGTCAGAAAGAAATGAAGTGCAGCAAGCTAGGAACTAGTTCTCTGACATACTGAGATGGCAGATCAGCCTGGAGGTGGAACTCCCAAAACAGAAAGTTGGAATTATAGATACCACCTACATTCATTCACAAATAGAAGAAATAATGATGGCACAGAACAGTGATTTTCAAGTCGTGGTGCAAAAGATTCTAAATAGTATTTTAATTAAAAAAATTTGATGTATGACTGAAGATATCAAACTTCACCAGGATTCATTTCCCTCTTGCAGCATAAATTAATTTCACATATCTCTTACTGGAAAAAAACAAAAATATTAATGATTTAATGAAATGAAATATAGTGGTTCAACTCTCTTCAGAAGGAGAATCTGCCAGTTTCCTTAAAGCTCTACTTCTAGACATGATAACACTAGTTATTTTTGCTATTTAAACTTTAAGCTGCACTTTTGGCCAGTTTGAAGCGATATGTAGGCATAGTGTGTAAATGTGATTTTTAACTAATTATGATTTAAAGTTTCTTATAGCGTTTACATAAAGTTGGATCACGTGAAAAGAACGAAAAATTTGACTTATGAGCTTCATAAATCATGTCCTCTGCATTCACTATTTATTAAGGTGTTCATTTTTTAAAAGAAGAGACGGATTGTTGTTTTATTCATCTCCCTCCGCTCTCCACTCTCTCACCATTAGCCTTTAACACGCTGCTTTCTTATGAGCAGTAAATGTATGTAATGAATTTATGTATCAGTTAGTGTATGTGTGTGTTCCTTTCTCATTAATGAGAAAGGGTGTGGCGTGTCCATCCCTGGAGAGCTTCAAGAAGAGAATAAAACCTATGCTTTGTATGATGCATTATTCCCCTCAGGATCCTGGGCCAGATGATCTCTTAAAGTCAGTTTTTGATCTATAACTAAATGATCAGTGAGCCAGCTTCGTGTCGCCCTATACTATTTAGTACCTAGCACTACTGCTCAAGAGTACTAAATGGTGTCCCTGAGCTCTGAAAAAAATTAATGTACAACCCTTAGGGTCCAAATTACTGCCAGGGAGTGATTTAGGTAATGGGAAATAAATTCCATCAATATCTAGTTAAGTAGTTAATCAGCAAGTAAAATAATAATAAGAAGAAAATAAGGAGTTAAATCTGTTTTCTCATTCTGTCCTCCATGAACAGAAAGAATAACTGTTAGGTGTGCTCCTCATAAAATCTTTAATAAATTTTAAAGTAGTGCTCAAGACTTCCCTTGGGTTTCTCATCTCTAAACTAAATATGCTCTATTCCTTTAATATTTACACGTAAAATCTGTTTTCACTTCTTTAATCACTTTCAGGGCTCTTTTCAATGTCTTCTTCAGTTTATCCACATCTTTATCAATGGGATGACCCATAATGTTAATGTGATGAAGGACTAGAATATACTGTAAGAGGTGCTCATTTTTGCCTATATTTTTAAATGTTACCTTAATCTCAGGACAAACACCAATGTTATAAATTGCAGATTTGTAGTTTTTGCAATGACCAATTGCAATTATGGGTAGCCCTTCCAGACAGTTATGATAGTACCTAAAATTTCTCTGGTTTATGTACCAAGCTTATGAAACAGGCACTGTTTAAAGATAATAGTTTTGGCAACAAAGCATTTCTCTAACCACGGTAAGGTAAGGAGATCCAAGCAGTCGTATTAGATGACCCACTGTGATATAAAAACATATATACAAGTCTTCCAGACTGATAACAATTCTTGGTGCCTAGACGTATTGAGCTCCTCCCTCAGCAATCACATCTATCTGTGAAAGAAGCCTGAATCGAATAAAGAACACAAGATCACTGTAAATTATACTTTAGTGTTGATGTTGTAATCTCTGCTTGATACTTCTTACTATCCCATTTTTATTAAGTTTGTCAATAATTTGGCCAATTAGTGTTCCTGGAAATAGCCATTATTGCAGTTAAAAACAAAACTAAACAAAACACAAAAGAGTCAAGTGCAAGAGAGAGACACCATGACACACTTCCTCATTTAGTCGTCTGGTTGTTGTTTGCTCTCCCTTGTACTAGCAATTTTTTGATAGACTTGATAGAAGGGGAATATTAGTCATCTGAACATAGCCAGTCTCCCTAAGGAAAGTGGAAAGGCATTATATGCTCTGTAAACCAATGCCTCGGATAAGGGTTTAGTGTGAAAGTCATTAAAATCTGTTTACTTTTCCATTTTGAGAATCCGTAATGCTCCAATTCCATGCCACTATCTTACTACACTCAATCTCTTTCCAAATGGGAGAGTTAAAGTTGAATGTATCACTTAGCACAACTATTTTGAAAGATAGTTCACCAAAATATGGACTCACTGAACTTTGCCATTGATAAGAAGAGAAGAAAGGAAATAAGTCAATGAAGAACGAAAGTGGATGGCCCTGTCCTTCTTCCTAATTTATGTCTCTTTACTACTGTGATACATTTTCATTTCTTCCACAATGTAATTACATCCTATTGAGACACAATATTCTCAATCCACTTCAACAGCTCCTTTAGTTTTTGAAGTTACCATCTTCTTCAAGTAAGAAAGAACTTGAAGAAAAGTGGTCATTGAGAGGAAGGAGTGTCAAGTCGTCAAGCCTACCTCCATAATTCTGTGTATGACAACAACAGTTTTATTCATGTAAGGACAATTGATTTTTCCTTAGAAGACTAGTAGAGAACATTTGGAGAACATCTTGTTGAAACTCAAAAAAGAGGAGATAAAATTAGCCCCAACCCTACGAAGAAAGTAACTCAGATGGTAGGTGAAAAATCAAAGGGATTGACTTTCACCTGGGGTAACAGGTGTGGTCAGCTCATTTTGGTTGGATGTCATTGAAGAAAGATACAGATGTACATATGTACTTAGGCCTAATGTAACTCTAGGCTACTCTTTGAGGAACTTATGAAAAGAACTGGGACTTTGTTGGTAACAGACTTTACTTCCAAAGTAAAATCAGTAAAGTCAACACAAGTATCATTGGCAATGTTAGACATCCACACCTGGATATATCATAATCAAATTGTTGAAAGACAAAGAGATTTTTGAAGTAACAAGAAAGAAATAACTCATCATGTATAAGAGATCTTCATTAAAATTAGCAGCTGACTTCTTGTCAGAAACCATTGAGGCCAGAAGTCAGTGGGATGACATATTCAAAGGGCAAAAGAAAAGTACTATTAACTAAGAATTCTATATCCAACTACCCTTTAAAAATAAGACATTCCCAGATAAGTAAAAACTGAGATAATTCACTACTGCCACAAGAACTATTAAAGGGAGTCCTTCAGACTGAAATAAAGGATACTAGACAGTAACGTGAACCCGTGTGAAGAAATAAAGAAAAAAAGCTCATAAAAGCTCACTTTAGAAGCTCATTAAAAAAAGAAAAAAGGGTAGGGAGGCTGTGGATTGCAGCCCTCTGTATATATTCCCCTTTTTGTTAAGAACCATAAAGAACTAAAACTGGATTAAAATTACTAAATGTTCTTAGATAAATTCCCACAAATGCCAATAATTATAGATTTTGGTTTCCTTTGTTCTCATGGCTCTAATATTTAGTAGTTTGTTACAATGCACAACACAGCTGTATACAAGAGACACACTTTAGGTTCAAAGACACAAATAGGTTGAAAATGAAAGGATGGAAAAAGATGTACTATGCAAACAGTAAGCAAAAGAAAGTCAGAGTAGCTGTACTGATATCAGACAAAACAGACTTTATTTTGAGACCATTAAAAGTAAAGGAGAAGAAGCATGAGATGTGTTTCCTAAGCCTCACTCCAGGATAGTGGCTAAGAGAGTGAAGAGCATCTGTCACCAATTTCTACCTCTTGATTATGGTCCCCTCTCTTTCTGTGGCCTGGGGAAGCAGGAATTGCATAAAAAACTAAAACTGAATACAAATCCTATCTAAAATATAGTTGTTTTATTTGATTTTATCTTTATTAAAATTCTATTATATGTGAAAATATAGTCATTTTTTATTAAATAACATACAAAAAAGAATATAAAACATATACATAAGCTCAATTAATTTTCACAAATGTAAGCACACTCATATAACCAGAATCCAAATCAATAAATGGAGCATGAATAACATCTCAGAACAACCACTTTTGTCCCCTCTTCTAGGTACTTCCTCCTTCAAAGGATAACCACCATCCAGACTTCTGACACTATAGATAAGTTTTATCTGTTTCCAAACATTATAGAATGTAATCAGGTAGTGTGTACTTTTTTGCATCTGACTTCTTACACCTAATGCCATATTTATACAGTATATCCATATTATGGTTATAGTTGTAGTTTGCTCATTCATACTGTAGTATTGGATTCCACTGTCTGATTATACTATAATGTATTTATTAGTTCTACGATTCATGGGTGTTTGGGTAGTTTTCAGTTTGAGGTTATTTAAGTGGAGCTGCAATGAATATTTTTTATACTGAATATATCTTGCAGTGAATATATGTAAATATTTCTCTTGAATATACAAATAAGATTTAAACTGTTGAGATAGGATATACCTATGTTCAACTTTAATAAGAATTACCAAATAGTTGTACTTGTTCAAATACAAATTTGAAGAATTTCTAAAGTAGTTGTACTAATGTACACTGCCTCCAGCAATTTATGAGAGTTTATTGACTCTATATCCTCACCAATATTTGATATTGTCTGTTTTTCATTTTAGCTATTCTGATGAGCATGCAGTTATATCAATTGTGATTTGAATTTGCATTTATTTAAAGACTAAAAATGTTGAATATCTTATCATATGTTTATTGGTCATTTTGACATCCTCTTTTCTGGATTCTTGCTCATTTTTCAGTTTGGGTTTTCTGTCTTTCTCTTATTGATTTGCAAATATTTTCTCCCTATCTGTGGATTGATTTTCATTCTCTAACTGGTGTTTGATGGACATTCTTAAGAGTTTAATTTAATAATTTTTCTTTTATGGTTATTGATTCTGAGGCCATATTTAAGAAATACTTCCCTATTTTAGGATCCTGAAGAGATTTTTCGATGCTTCTTCTAAAAGATTTATTATTTTACCTTTTACCTGCAAATCTGTAGTTCATCTAGAGTTGACTTTTGTGTGCAGCGAGAGATATGGATTGAGATATATGTATTTTTCCCCTATGGATGGACATTCAATTGACCGAGCACCATTTATTAAAATAACCACCCTTTCCCACTGTCCTCTAGGGCTACATTTGTTGTGATTTTAGAGGCCTTTATCTTTTTTAACTGGCTAACAAGAGCTCTGAAGATGTTATCCAGTAAGTATTGATGCACAGAAAGCCATGAGCCCACTTCCTAGAAATAAAAAACATTGATGCTATTATTTTTACTATTCCTCAGCACTTTATGAGCTAGCCATGCTTAATACATATCTCTTTCTCATGTCTCTTTTTTTCCTCTTTGATAAATAATAGTTTTCCAAATAAGCAATATAATTCATTGATTAAAAAAAATTAGAACATACAAAAAATAATAGAGCAAATGGAGTTAGGAGGGCAGAGTCAAGATGGCATACTAAGAAGACGCGGAGTTCGTGTCTCCTCACAACTAGGACAACTACCAGGCACCGGTGGGGGGCCGCGGACACCTAAGGGGACGGGAGGAACCCTCAGTGACTGGGTAGGATGTGGGGGATGGGGGAGTAAAGGGGGAGGAGAAGTGGAGGTGGGACAGGACTGGCGCCCCTGAGGGGTGGCTGGGGGAGGGGAAGGGATCCCATGTCTGAAGGGGGAAGTTGGGGAACCATTGGGAGGACAGAGGATCAAAATGGAGTGTGGCCAGGTTTCCCCTGCCCACTTGGGCCCCCAGGAAGCTGCTGAGATCCCGGGCCTGATCCTCTGCCCACTGAAGCCCCCTCCAGCCACGCGGGTCCTGAGGGAGTGGGAAGGAGGGAAGGGGGAGCAAAAGTAAAGGCTGGACCTATGGGATTGGCACCCCTGATGGGCAGCTGGGGGAGGGGAGGAGTTCCTACATGCAACAGGACCCACCCACAGTTATGCGTCCAGCAGCAATGGGGGAGACCCTGGGGGAGATGGTGGGGGAGGGGCATGAAGGAATGGAAGGGAATGTGGCCAGTGCTTTCCTTGCCCACTTAGGCACCAGGGAGCCTGTTGGTCTCCCAGGCCTAATCCTCTGCCCTCAGAGCCTCCCTCTTTCTGTGCAGAACCCAAGCCCCTCCCCTACACCCCCACCCAGGGCCCTACCTCTACACTTGGAGACCCACTCCAATGTGCTGGGCCTAAACACCACCCACACACCCTCACTCAGAACTCTACCTCCAAACTCTGGAACTCCACACTCCAGAGGCCCTCGCTTTCACGTGCTGCCTCTCCCCTTCCATGGAGGTCCTAAGCAGAGGCCACGCCCCACACTTGAACATTGCCCACCTAGGTCCTGCCCCCAAGGCCTTTTCCCACTAAGTGGGTCCTGAGCATAGGCCCCACGCCATGCTCAAATGTCACTCCCCCACCCTAGGTCCCACCCCAGGCTAAACCCCACCCCTGTCTAAGTTCCACCCCCACCTAAATTCCACTCCATAGCAAAGGCTTTTTGTTTTTTCTTTTTTCCTCTTTTAGATTGGGGTTCTGTTTTACCTTGTTGATTCATTGTTGTTGATTCTTTTATATTTTTATTTTTCCTAATAAATCTTTTATTTTTCTAATTTTATTTTATTCTTTATACTTTGTTATTGTTCTTTCCTTTTGGCTTGTTACCTCCCCTCGCCCTTTTTTTTTTCTTTCTTCTGTTGTGGTCTTATTTTACCTTGCTGCAGTTATTTCAATTATAGTTTTATTGTTCCTAATATATTTTTTATCTTTATAATTTTATTTTGTTTTTTATTCTTTGATACTGGAATGCTCCTATTTTTCTTCTTTCTTTCTTTCTTTTTTCACCACACCACGAAACTTGTGAGATCTTGGTTCACAGGCCAGAGGTTGGTCCCGAGGTCCTGTGGTGGGAGCTCTGAGTCCAAACTGCTGGACTAACAGAGAACCTCAGACTCCAGTGAATATTAATTGGAGTGAGGCCACTCGGAGGTCCTCATCTCAGCACCAAGACCCGGCTCTATCCAACTGCCTGCAAACTCCAGTGCTGTACCTCTCAGGCCAAACAACCAGTAAGACAGGAATACAGCACCACCCATTAAAAAAAAAAAAAAAAAAAGAAACCACAAAAAAATGTGTTACAGATGAAAGAGTAAGGTAAGAACCTATAAGACCAAATAAATGAAGACAAAATAGGCACCCTACAAGAAAAAGAATTCAGAGTAATGATAGTAGAGATGATGCAATATCTCAGAAAGAGAATGAAGAAAATACAAGAAACATTTAAAAAAGATCTAGAAGAACTAAAAAGCAAACAAACAATGATGAAGAACACAATTACTGAAATTAAAAATACTGTAGAAAGAATCAATAGCAGAAAAACTGAGGCAGAAGAACGGATAAGTGAGCTGGAAGATAAAATGATGGAAATAACTGCCAGGGAGCAGAATAAAGAAAAAAGAATGAAAAGAATTAAGGACACTCTCAGAGACCTCTGGGACAACATTAAACACAACAACATTCAGATTATAGGGGTCCCAGAAGAAGAAGAGGAAAAGAAAGGGTCTGAGAAAATATTTGAAGAGATTATAGTCGAAAACTTCCTTAACAAGGGAAAGGAAATAGTCAATCAAGTCCAGGAAGCACAGAGAGTACCATACAGGATAAACTCAAAGAGAAACACGCCAAGACACACATTAATCAAACTATCACCAATTAAATAAAAGAAAAAATATTAAAAGCAGCAAGAGAAAAGCAACGAATAACATACAAGGGAATCCCCATAAGGTTAACAGCTGATCTTTCAGCAGAAACTCTGCAAGCCAGAAGGGAGTGGCAGGACATATTTAAGTGATGAAAGGGAAAAACCTACAACCAAGATTACTCTACCAAGCAAAGATCTAACTCAGATTCGACAGAGAAATTAAAATTTTTACAGACAAGGAAAAGCTAAGAGAATTCAGCACCACCAAACCAGCTCTACAACAAATGCTAAAGGAACTTCTCTAGGCAGGAAACACAAGAGAGGAAAAGACCTACAATGACAAACCCAAAACAATTAAGAAAATGGTAATAGGAACATGCATATCGATAACTACCTTAAATGGAAATGGATTAAATGCTCCAACCAAAAGACATAGACTGGCTGAATGGATACATAAACAAGACCTGTATGTATGCTGTCTACAAGAGACCCACTTCAGACCTAGGGACACATACAGACTGAAAGTGAGGTGATGGAAAAAGATATTCCATGAAAACGGAAATCAAAACAAAGTTGGAGTAGCAATTCTCATATGACACAAAATAGACTTTAAAATAAAGACTATTACAAGAGACAAAGAAGGACATTCCATAATGATCAAGAGATCAATCCAAGAAGAAGATATAACAATTGTAAATATTTATGCCCGCAACATAGGAGCACCTCAATACATAAGGCAAATGCTAACAGCCATAAAAGGGGAAACCGACAGTAACACAATCATAGTAGGGGACTTTAACACCCCACTTTCACCAGTGGATGGATCATCCAAAATGAAAATAAATAAGGAAACACAAGCTTTAAATGACACATTAAACAAGATGGACTTAATTGATATTATAGGACATTCTATACAAAAACAACAGAATACAGTTTCTTCTCAAGTGCTCATGGAACATACTCCAGGAATAGATCATATCTTGGGTCACAAATCAAGCCTTGGTAAATTTAAGAAAATTGAAATTGAATCACGTATCTTTTTCGACCACAATGTTATGAGACTAGATAGCAATTACAGAAAAAAAACTATAAAAAATACAAACCCATGGAGGCTAAACAACATACTACTAAATAACCAAGAGGTCACTGAAGAAATCAAAGAGGAAATCAAAAAATACCTAGAAACAAAGGACAATGAAAACACAATGACCCAAAACCTATGGGATGCTGCAAAAGCAGTTCTAAGATGTGAGCTTATAGCAATACAATCCTACCTCAAGAAACAAGAAACATCTCCAATAAACAACCTAACCTTACACCTAAAGCAATTAGAGAAAGAAGAACAGAAACAACCCAAAGTTAGCAGAAGGAAAGAAATCATAAAGATCAGATCAGAAATAAATGAAAAAGAAATGAAGGAAACGATAGCAAAGATCAATAAAACTAAAAGCTGGTTCTTTGAGAAGATAAACATAATTGATAAACCATTAGCCAGACTTATCAAGAAAAAAAGGGAGAAGACTCAAATCAACAGAATTAGACATGAAAAAGGAGAAGTAACAACTGATCCTGCAGAAATACAAAGGATCATGAGAGATTACTACAAGCAACTCTATGCCAATCAAATGGACAACCTGGAAAAAATGGACAAATTCTTAGAAAAGCACAACCTTCCAAGATTGAACCAGGAAGAAATAGAAAATATAAACAGACCAATCATAAGCACTGAAATTGAAACTGTGATTAAAAATCTTCCAACAAACAAAAGCCCAGGACCAGATGGCTTCACAGGAGAATTCTATCAAACATTTAGAGAAGAACTAACACCTTTCCTTCTCAAACTCTCCCAAAATATAGCAGAGGGAGGAACACTTCCAAACTCATTCTACGAGGCCACCATCACCTTGATACCAAATACAGAAAAAGATGTCACAAAAAAAGAAAACTACAGGCCAATATCTCTGATGCAAAAATCCTCAACAAGATACTAGCAAACAGAATCCAGCAGCACATTAAAAGGATCATACACCATGATCAAGTGGGGTTTATCCCAGGAATACAAGCATTCTTCAATATATGCAAATCAATCAATATGACGCACCATAGTAACAAATTGAAGGAGAAAAACCATATGATGATCTCAATAGATGCAGAAGAAGATGTCAACAAAATTCAACACCCATTTACGATAAAAACTCTCCACAAAGTAGGCATAGAGGGAACTTTCCTCAACATATTAAAGGCCATATATGACAAACCCACAGCCAACATCGTTCTCAATGGTGAAAAACTGAAACCCTTTCCTCTAAGATCAGGAACAAGACAAGGTTGCCCACTCTCACCACTATTATTCAACATAGTCTTGGAAGTTTTACCACAGCAATCAGAGAAGGAAAAGAAATAAAAGGAATCCAAATTGGAAAAGAAGAAATAAAGCTGTCACTGTTTGCAGATGACATGATACAATACATACAGAATCCTAAAGATGCTACCAGAAAAATACTAGAGCTAATCAATGAATTTGGTAAAGTAGCAGGATACAAAATTAATGCACAGAAATCTCTTGCATTCCTATACACTAATGATGAAAAATCTGAAAGAGAAATTAAGGAAACACTCCCATTTACCATTGCAACAAAAAGAATAGAATACCTAGGAATAAACCTATCTAAGGAGACAAAAGACCTGTATGCAGAATACTATAAGACACTGATGAAAGAAATTAGAGATGATACAAACAGATGGAGAGATATACCATGTTCTTGGATTGGAAGAATCAACATTGTGAAAATGACTATACTACCCAAAGCAATCTACAGATTCAGCGCAATCCTTATCAAGCTACCAATGGCATTTTTCACAGAACTAGAACAAAAAATTTCCCAATTTGTATGGAAACACAAAAGACCCCGAATAGCCAAAGCAATCTTGAGAAAGAAAAATGGAGCTGGAGGAATCAGGTTCCCAGACTTTGGACTGTACTACAAAGCTACAGTAATCAAGACAGTATGGTACTGGAACAAAAACAGAAATATAGATCAATGGAACAGGATAGAAAGCCCAGAGATAAACCCATGCACATATGGTCACCTTATCTTTGATAAAGGAGGCAAGAGTATACAATGGAGAAAGACAGCCTCTTCAATAAGTGGTGTTGGGAAAACTGGACAGCTACATGTAAAAGAATGAAATTAGAACACTCCCTAACACCATACACAAACTCAAAATGGATTAAAGACCTAAATATAAGGCCAGACACTATCAAACTCTTAGAGGAGAACATAGGCAGAGCACTCTATGACATAAATCACAGCAAGATCCTTTTTGACCCACCTCCTAGAGAAATGGAAATAAAAACAAAAATAAACAAATGGGACCTAATGAAACTTAAAAGCTTTCGCATAGCAAAGGAAACCATAAACAGGACGAAAAGACAACCCTCAGAATGGGAGAAAATATGTGCAAGCGAAGCAACTGACAAAGGATTAATCTCCAAAATATACAAGCAGCTCAATTACAAAAAAACAAAGAACCCAATCCAAAAATGGGCAGAAGACCTAAATAGACATTTCTCCAAAGAAGGTATACAGACTGCCAACAAACACATGAAAGGATGCTCAACATCACTAATCATTAGAGAAGTGCAAATTAAAACTACAATGAGGTATCACCTCACACCAGTCAGAATGGCCATCATCAAAAAATCTACAAACAATAAATGCTGGAGAGGGTGTGGAGAAAAGGGAACCCTCTTGCACTGTTTGTTGGAATGTAAATTGATACAGCCACTATGGAGAACAGTAGGGACCTTCCTGAAAAAACTAAAAATAGAGCTACCATATGACCCAGCAATCCCATTACTGGTCATATACCCTGAAAAAAACATAATTCAAAAAGAGTCATGTACCACAATGTTCACTGCAGCACTATTTACAACAGCCAAGACATGCAAGCAACCTAAGTGTCCATTGACAGATGACTGGATAAAGAAGAGGTGGCACATATATACAATGGAATATTACTCAGCCATACAAAAAAAACGAAACTGAGTTATTTGTAGTGAGGTGGATGGACCTAGAGTCTGTCATACAGAGTGAAGTAAGTCAGAAAGAGAAAAACAAATACCATATGCTAACATATATATATGGAATCTAAAAAACACAAAAATGGTTCTGATGAACCTAGGGGAAGGGCTGGAATAAAGACATGTAAGTAGAATATGGACGTGAGGACACGGGGAGCAGGAAGAGTAAGCTGGAACAAAGTGAGAGAGTAACACTGACACATATACACTGCCAAGTGTAAAGTAGATAGCTAGTGGGAAGCAGCTGCATAGCACAAGGAGATCAGCTCGGTGCTTTGCAGCCATCTAGAGGGGTGGGATAAGGAGCGTGGGAGGGAGACGCAAGAGTGAGGGGATATGGAGTTATACATATGCATATACTTGATTCACTTTGTACAGCAGAAACTAACACAACATTGTAAAGCAGTTATACTCCAATAAAGATGTTAAAACAAAATAATAGAGCGGAAAATAAGAATGACCCATAATCCTATCAACCAAAAGAAAATCATGAAAGATTTTTGATGTTTTCTTCTCATTATTTTTTCTAATATGTTCATTCTTTATATTTTAATAGAGTTACTAAGTACATAAAAGCACAAGAATTTATGATCACAGCATAAAAGATTACTTCTCTCTTATCAAAATATATATTCACATATAAATGCAGAAGGGAAACAGGATGGTGCAGAGTCGTCTTTCTCTGTTCCTCCCTTACCAAGTGCAAGTAAAAACTCTGAAAATAACCCAACAGGACCCTAAAAGGTAAAAAGAAGATAGGCTAGCTAGAGACCCCAGGCATGTATAAACAACACTGTGACCTAGAATCTTCTCACATCCCCCTGCCCCTAATTGCACTAGCAGAAGGAGAACTAGGCCCAACTTTTTCTGATTCCCCAACCTAATGGCAGAATATGGTTCTGGTAAGTTGACCCCTTCCCCAGATTGAAGAAGTGTACTACCAACAACAATCAGCCTGGATAGTTATTCTCTGCCCCTATGGCCAAGACTCTCCCCTACCCCCATGCTCAGAGACACAGGCAGTCTTCTCAAGCAAGGAATGAGTGGGAACCCTGCCAACAATAGGAGACCCATGGAACTTTCTCAACACCATGAGCAGGAGTATCCTTTCTCTCCCCTTAAAACTCTAGGTGGCCTGGTCTGGTAACTGCCACCAAAAAGAATCATGAGGAGACCAAGTTTCAACAAGCAAACCAAAGAGACCAAAATATACTACAGAGGCTCAGAAAACTAAATTGTCAGTGCAACTGTAGCCCACAAAATGTAGGCGCTGTGTGCTCAACACAAAAATAAGACACAAGATGTAGGAGACCATAGAAGACATAGAAAACATGAAGAAGATGACTGATAAAGCAGAAAACTTAACTAGGACCCACAGTATCCCAAAATAACAATAAAAATTTCCAGGATACAATTGAAAATCACTTGCCATAACAAGAAACAGAAAAATCCCAACTTGAATGAGAAAAGACAATAGATAGCAATATTAAGATAAATAGGATACTGGAATTATCTGACAAGGATTTTACCATAGCCATCATAAAAATGCTTCCACAAGCAATTACAAATGCCCTTGAAACAAATGAAAAAATTTAAAATTTCATCAAAAATTAAAAAGACCAAATGGAAATTATGGAAATAGAAAAATACAATAACAAATTAAAAATTCAATAGAGGGGCTCAATAGCAGAATGAGTATGACAAGAGAAAAATTCAGTAAACTTGAAGATAGAATAACCAGTTACTCATTCTGAACAACAGACAAAACAGACTACACACACACACACACACACACACACACAGAGCCTCAGAAATCTGTGGGACGATAATAAAAAATCAAATGTTTTTGTCTTCAGAGTCCCAGAAGAAGAGGAGAAAGAGAATGGAGCTGAAGAAATATTTGAAGAAATAATGGCTAAAATTTTCCTAAATTTGATGAAAGATATGAACCTACAGATTTAAGAAGGTGAAAAAACCTCAAATAGAATAAACTCAAAGAAATCCACACCAAGACACATTAAAATTAAAGGTTTATTTAGTTTTGACAAAAGTTTGACAGCAGACACAGAGAAAGCAGCCAAACAACATATTATTTATAGGGAGTCAACAAATGACATTTTTCTCATCTGAAACCATAGAGACCAAGGAGAAGTTATTAGACATTTTTCAAGCACTTAAAGAAAAGAACTATTGACCTCAACTATGTACTTTGGGTATGAAGAGAAAATAAAGACATTTTTCAGACAGAGGAAATTTAAGAGAATTTGTTATCATCAGACTTACCCTTAAGGAATGGCTAAAGAGGTGTCTAAATAGAAAGAAAATGGCAACAAGATGAGATTAGGAATTCCAGAAGAGAAAGACAAAAAATGTAATGGGCGACAATAATGGTAAGACTATTCTTTTATGCATGATTTTTTTAAAATCACATTTGATAATTGAAGCAAAAATTATAAGGCCTTATATTCAATATAGAGAGAGAAAATATTCAAGATAATTGTATTTTCACAGTTGGAGTATAAAGAGACCAAAATGAAAATAATATTTCTACACTTCACTGGAAGTAGTAAAACATGAAGACTAGTACACTGTTGATACCTTATATATTTGTATTATAACATCTACAAAAACCACTAAGAAAACTATATAAAGAAATACACTCAAAATCATTAAAAATCAAAATGATGTCCTAAAAATTGGTCAAGCAACTCACAGGAAGGCAAGAATAAAGAGATATACAAGAAACAGAGAGAATAAACAGCAAACAAACAATATGGAAGACTTAAGCCCTATCATATCAAAAATTACCTATAATATAAATGATCTTAATATAGCAATTAGAAGACAGAGTTGGCAGAGCAGATTTAAAAAAATGACCCAACTATATGCTATCTCTAAGAAATTCACTTCGAAAACAACCTAGGTAGGTTGAAAGTAAAAGGATGGAAAAAGATATGCCATGTAAACATGAATTTAAAATAAAATTCAGAGTTCTTTATGTCTTTATTAACACACACAACTATGCTCAAATAATCTAATACATTGTGGGGCTCAGCCTTTGTGTAATTGATTGATGACTACAGTTTTGCAGACTTTCTTAGCTCTTCCTGAACCAAATTACTCAAGTATTAAGTCCAGGTCTTACTAGTATTAAACAGAAGAGTAATAACGAGAAAACCATCTAGATGAACATACTGATATGAAATTGCTGGCAGGAGATTGGCTGGTCAGAAGAGCAGCCAAAGCTAAAGGAAACATGTATGCAAGATCTGGTAGCTAAATAAGAGCCCAGCTTCATATTTTGCATTTGAAAGAGACCTTTGATGCATTACAAAAATAGCAAGAGAGGAGGGACTAGTGGAAGGATGATTTTTATCATCAGTTCTATGGTGTGGCTTGTGGCTCTGCTCTTTTCAACATCTGTCAGTCTCCATCAGTGTATACCTGCATGAAAATTCAGGAAATTATCATTTGAAAGGTTATAAAATTGTCCACACAATGAATTTCACCTTCCCACTTGTCGTTTGACAGCTAGGTTAAGTTAGGTCCAAATAAAGTTAGCCTTCCGTAAGACGCTTTCACATAATAAACTTCCTGGTACATACAGTGCCCTTTGGAGGGCCAGGAGCCTTACCCAAATGGACCTGAAAAACTGTTGACCAGACTTGACAGAATACAGTCCACCAAAGTGCTAGAAATCTCGGAGAGAAAAAAATGCGTCCCTTCCCTTCTCCCTGTCTCCCCTAGACCATTGTAGAAAATGAAGTTTTTTCTAAACATAGGTGGAAATATTCTAGACTTTCTATATTTCAATCAGTTCTAGGATGTCTTATGGGATCTAGAACCCATGAGAGCTACACTGAACCTACAGAGAAATCCAGTGATTGCCCCCAACTCACTTGTAAACTCCCATATAAAAACTGCTAAATACATATAAATAGACCAGAACTAGGCCTTCCATAATTTCATAAGAGGAGGCACAAGAGAGCTCAGCATGACATTAAAGTGGAAGTAAGGTATGATCTTCCTACAACCCTCCTGTAGTCTTTCATGACCAATCATCATTTTTACTAGAAATACTAATTTAGATGTTTAGTCTGAGTGTGATCTTTTTCCTCTCAGTCATATTCTCTCCCTAGCCAGATGCAGTAAAGAGACATGCTCTATGAACAGAGTGATAAGTTAAATTGATTTCATATTTCTAACTCCAGATTATGTTGTGACCTTGTGAGGAGATGGGGGTTAGAGGATGATGGGCTTGGATCATCTTTCCCAGCATGTAAAATTTTCTTCTTTCAATTCAGTACAATTCAATTCAATTCAACAAACATGTATTGGGCATTTGACATAACAAGTAATCCAGAGTCAATAAACCAGAGAAAGATAGAAGTAGCTGTCAGTTTCATAAAGGAGTATATTGAATACGACAACATCACAAAAAATATCTCTCCCTCTTTCCTTCCTTTTCTTTTTCCCTTCCTCTCCTTCTTTCTTTCGTTTTCTTTTCTTTTTCCCCCCAGCTTTACTGAGATATAATTGACATGTAACATCGTGTAAGTTTAAGGTACACAATGTGATGATTTGATACTCGTATATATAATGAAAGGATTACCCCAATAAGGTTGGTTAACACATCCATCAACTCACAAAATTATCATTTGTGTGTGTGTGTGTGTGTGTGTGTGTGGTGAGAACATTTCTTCCTGAGGCATTGTCTTCCCAAAGAGACATTAGCAAATTCAAATAAATATTGACTTCCACCAATATTGTTTCTCTAGCACCTTTCACTCACCAATCGACATCAATGCCCTCTTATATTAGGCATCATAAAAGCAGTCACTCCCTTTGCAGAGACCTAGAGAGCAAGGAAGATTTTCTCAAGGTCACTGTTTGCTTTTCTGATGTACACAAAGCAAGCTCCAGCACCTCTGCTCTTTGGTAAAGGCATCTCTCATACTGCAGTTTTCTGTCACCAACTATAATGCGCTACTGGTGATTTTCATCTACTTCTATATGAAAACATGATAGAATGCCCCTCTTCCCTGGGTTATTTCCATAGCTACTGTATGTATTATATTAATATTTATCACTTGGATGTCATTTAATGAATGTCGGCAGGGAGGAGGGAGGAGATAGAATGTTCACTGAAAGAAGCTGTACCATTAATTCAAATGGATGTTAAAAAGACAAGCATGCACATTCACATGGCCATATGGGGGCTGTTTTAGGGCACTGAAGCAGTTAATTTTGTTTTAAAGACACAAGCTTAGATAACATAGATCTTTTTGACTTTGTTGAGAATTGAAATTATAAAGCATGCAAGGCTTCAGATCAAAATGCTATATCATTTTCCCCTCCCCACCTTATCTGAGGCGCGTAATGCCCTTACAATGGCCCACTTCTTGAACTCTTTCCAATTTCAGTTATTTCCTATCTCTTTTAATACCTCATTGCTTTTGCATCAATTACAGCCTGACCTAAAGCTACACTGGAAGTGGAAGTGATATATAGTGGAATCCATTTAAATGAATTTCTGATGATAGACTAAAACTGTTAAAAGAATAAATTTACTGCACACAAATTTATACAAATCCCGTATATGCTGTGAAATCCTCTTAAATGAAAAACTGATGGAAGATTAAAATGTTAAATGAATTAAAATCCACCATACTGGTGAAATATAATGATGATTTGACCTACTAAATGAATGGTTGAAATGGAGATATAAATTTGAAGTGCTCCAATGTATGTCAATTTTAAATGTGTGACGAGCCAGCATAACACAAAAATATGGCTTTCGCTATTAAAGGAACACATTCTTTGTTGAACTAGCCATTATTTAGAAACACCTGTGTTGTTTCTTTGCATGATTAAAAAAAAAAAAAAGGAAACATATCGTGTTTCTTGCAGAAGGTAACATTATACATTAACCTCTCCTTGTTTCCTAATATTTTATCACTTGATCTCTTCAGGTTATATTTCAGCTTGCATATAGTACCTAAGGGGTCAATAAGAATTGGACCCTCCCATTGCCATTTCTACCCTTCAGTAGGGCTCCTTACTAAAGCAGAGCTTATATCTCACTCATAGAATATACATTAGCCAAAAGCTAATATTAGGATATAAATTTTCAGTGAGACACAGAGAGTTAGCCAAGCAATTCCTACTAAGAATTACTACTCTACCCATCTAATTCCAAATTTAACATTAAAAAAACTCTGTTGTAAAAAGTTCCTAGCAGTTAAAATAAGTTTGCAAACTAGTTTCTTGCCAGAAGAATTATAGGTTCCAACTCAGTTTAGGGCACAGGTGACATGTGTTTTGTTAGTAATAAACTTAAGCCTTGGTCACTCAAAAATCATACTCTCTAATTAGGTAAATTAGACGGCTTTGTTCATTGCCAGGAAAAACAACAACAACAACAAACAATTGCCCTATGGGAAACTTCACCCAGCAGTCCTTTGACCTATGTTCAGATTGTATTATTACAGACAATTGCAATTAGAAGCTGTGGCCAGGAAAATCATTATCCACACAGGCACCTCTGGCAGTGCCTAAATTTCTGAGCATATGGCCAAATACATGTGACCAGTAATTCGAATGCATCTATTGACCATCAAATGATATGTAACTTGTCTTAAAGGATCAAGAGGGGCAGGTCTTTTATATCAGTTAGGTCTGACCAATCCTGAACCTGCATCTAGGGAGGAATAGAAAGTTGCCTGTGGAGAACTTTTGAATTTTTCATCAACTCTAGATATTCTTGGCTTGGGAATTATCCCAAGCTTCAGTAGAATTCCTAAAGCGAAGACAATCCCAGGATACGGTTGCAAATGATCCAGGGTGGTCTGTGGTGGCAGTTGGAATAGCCTTGAAGTATTGTAAATGTCTTGGGCACTGCAGCATCCCTTAAATTACTGCATCTAAAAGACCAGGTGTTCTGCCTTTAGTGGATAATCTTGATGTAATTTTCTGCCGCATTAGTTATGCACCAGCTTCTAAATACCTCAAGAGCAAGAACTGAGTTTTGGTTATCTTTGCAATTCTAAGGAAACCCAAAACACTCAATAAATGTTTGTTTCCTTAAACTGAAACAGTACAGAGCAATTTTACTCTGGCTGAAGTCATAAGTAAACAAGACTTGGTGCTTTAGCACCCCCTGGGGGCCTGGGGGATGCCATAGTTGGCTTCCCCTTACATTTTTTCTTTGTTTCCAAAATATTTATGAGGTGCTCAGTACTAGGAATAGAATACCTATCCTCAAGAAGCTTTCTGTCAGAAACGCTGAAAGGTCCTGACTAACTGTTGTCCAGTGACTATTTATACTGCAACAGTTATTACCACGGCCTGTAGGAGGCCCAGAGATACAGTAGTAAACAAGGTATATTTCCACCCAAAGGAGCACTGATGGGGAAAGAGGCAGTTACAACTGAAGATGAAAAGTGTTCTGAGAGGGGTAAACAGAGAATGCAGAGGAGAAGTAATATCTAAACTAAAATTTGAAGGATGAGTAGAAGCTGAATAGGTAAAAGGGGTGTATAAATAAGAGGAGAGCTAATCTGCCAGTTGACTTCTCTTTGTGGAGTCATATATTCTGATATTTAGATTTATCGGTTCTTCATTAACAGACAGATATTTTCATTTTTCAAATAAATAATAAGAATATTTAACTTTCTCAGGAGTTTGACACTTTTTTGAATAGCTGAGTATTCATAGCTTATTCTTATGATTTCTTTCTGTACATATATATATAGGCCAGATAGATCAGGTGTTTCATATAAAATTAAATACTTATTGATATTACTATTATCACTAGTGTCATCTTAGGGCTTAAAGACTTCCAGTATTTATTAGAGTCAAAGTGGAAAAGTATTCTGACATGAAAGACAACTAAGAAAGTCTAAAAAGTTACTTTTGAATATTTCAAAGACTTCTTTTTCTCGTCATTTTTTTTTTTTTTTTTAGTTAATTTATTTATTCTTGGCTGTGCTGGGTCCTCGTTTCTGTGCGAGGGCCTTCCCTAGTTGCGGCAAGCGGGGGCCACTCTTCATCGCGGTGCGCGGGCCTCTCACTATCGCGGCCTCTCCCGTTGGGAGCACAGGATCCAGACATGCAGGCTCAGTAATTGTGGCTCACGGGCCCAGTTGCTCCACGGCATGTGGGATCTTCCCAGACCAGGGCTTGAACCCGTGTCCCCTGCATTGGCAGGCGGACTCTCAACCACTGCCCCACCAGGGAAGCCCAAGTCATTCTTTTTTGATTTCTAGTTTAAATATACTAGGAATTGGAAAACCGTGCAAATCTCAAATTCTACATTACAGATCGAACTGCCAAACTTCCATTTTTGTATGCACTTCATCCTTTCTACACTGAGACTTGGTATAAAGTGAGGTGACAGAACTTCTGAATATCTGGTTCACCTGATGGTGACTCAGGCTTCTCAGTTGATGTGAGCTCTCTGCTGATCCATCCTGGAACCATCTACTGCAGATTCCCTGCAAAGCAGAGTTTCCAGAGGAGTAAATCTCTGATCACCTTCGTCGGAATCACCTGGAGAGCTTAGCTTTGTGAAATGCATAATCCTTGTCCCATGCCAGGTCTATCGGTTCAGCACTGGGAGGAAGGCATGGAAAACTGAGTTTTCACAACAAAAAAATAACGAAAGTAATTTTTATGCAAGCTTCGGTTTTTAAATTGGTGAACCATGGTAGAAGGTAAATCTCCAAATCATGACACCTTGAAGTGGAGCCCAGGAATTCAATTCCCCTGTTGACTAGGATTGTGATTGAGAATAATAGAAAAATTGGAAAGAAAAAAAATATCTATATATATCCCTGGTAGCATCTAGAGAGGTTGGAGGGGGACACAATGGTGATAGGAAGGAAAAGAGATTCTTTCCCAACTAAGATGCAGCCGTACTCAGGAAGAACTGCAGTTCCCTAAAAGACAAGACGGAGTCAACAGCCTGTGAGAAATCATTACGGGAAAATAGTGAGAAAAGGGAATAAACTCTGGAGTTCTGGCAGGGATCACACAAGCCCTGGGCAGGTACAATATAGGTCCTCAACAAATTTTCGTTGGATGGAAGGCTGGAAATTCTGGGTCTGCTTTTTAGTGTGTCAGTGTATTGGGAACTCATACAGCTGCACAGATTCCAGGAAAATGGGACTCTATGTGTTTCAATCACAAAGATATTCTGCAAGTTGAATTGTGAATTCCTATTAGATTGCTTGCAAGTATGACATGCTGCAATGTCTCATATGGTATTTTCCTAGATACCTATAGGAGACAGATCAAGTAATATGGATGCTTTGTGCCAGGACCAATCTAAAGCAAGTTTTCCAGGTATAAATGGACAATCATGATTAATTCCTGCTTTCTCTGACAGTAAATACTGACAGAATTGATCAGATAAGCATCATTTTAACTGCAGCTTCATCCAGAACTTGGTATTTAGGTCAAGAGTTTGGGGATTTAAAACAGCACCAGATAATTTCCCTGGCAAAGTGTTGAAGTTAAAAAAGCTCTTGGCCTAGGAATTCAGAGGACAAGATTACAGTGCTAATTCTGCCACTAATTCACTGTGAGAACTTGAACAGGCTATTGTATACTGATTAGTAAAATAAGAAAATTAGACTATTATTCTCAAGGCTCAGGCCAGTTGTAATTAGTAGTATGCTGATGAATAGTTAACAACTGGATTTCTAAAGGGGAAAAAGTCCTTATATTAGCATTTTCTAATTTATATGAAGTGAATACTCCCATTTTAGCTGATTTCAAGCTATCAGTATAATGTCACTGAATACAGAGCTGGGAAGAGATGCACACAATTCTTGTAAGCTGGAAGGACGCAATATTCTATGGTAACATAATAATATTTTATATAATTATTCCCCGATCTGGACATTTACTTTTTTTTCCCTTTTTTTGCTCTTCTTCATTAAACTTTAGATTCCCAGAGGTGAAATTTCAAAGGATGTGTGTGAACATATCTTGATAAATATTGCCAAATTATGTTCAGAAAGATTATACCAGTTTATGTACCCACAAACAGTGAGGAATGAATGCTTCGCATACAACTGCCAACATAGGGCATTATAATTTTTAGTACAGCTTTCTTAATTTTGCAGCTTTTTCTTCTGAATTTATAGTTTCTAACTGGATAAACATTTAAGTATACTAGTTAACAATTAGTATTTCTTTCTTTGAAAAATGTCTGCTCATGAATTTTGCCATTTGTCTATTGTATTCTTCATGAGTTTTTCTAATTAATTTTTATAAGTACTTTATAAGTTAAGTCTCTAACCCTTTGTTAATATGTTGCAAATATGTGATTATAAAGTTGTTTAATGTCCTGAAGTATTATATCTTTTTTGAATTTTTAAAAAAAAATTTTTTAATTATTATTTATTTTTTATCTTTTGACCCCCTTCACCCATTTTTCCCACCTTCCAGCCCTTGCCTCCGGCAACCACCAATCTGTTTTTTGTACCCATGAGCTTGGTTTCTTTCCTATCTTTTTTTTTAGATTCCACATATAAGAGAGAGCATATGGTATTTGCCATTTGTCTTTCTCTATTTGACTTTTTTTGTTTTAACATCTTTATTGGAGTATAATTGCTTTACAATGTTGTGTTAGTTTCTGCTTTATAACAAAGTGAATCAGCTATATGTACACATCCCCATATCCCTTCCCTCTTGCATCTCCCTCCACACTCCCTGTCCCACCCCTCTAGGGGGTCACAAAGCACTGAGCTGATCTCCCTGTGCTATGCAGCTACTTCCCACTAGCTATCTATTTACATTTGGTAATGTATATGTGTCAATGCCACTCTCTCACTTCGTCCCAGTTTACCCTTCCCCCTCCCCATGTCCTCAAGTCCATTCTCTATGTCTGCGTCTTTATTCCTGTTCTGCCCCTAGGTCCCTCAGAACCAATTTTTTTTTTTAGATTCCATATATATCTGTTAGCATATGACATATATTTTTCTCTTTCTGACTTACTTCACTCTGTATGACAGACTCTAGGTCCATCTACCTCACTACAAATAACTCAATTTCGTTTCTTTTTATGGCTGAGTAATATTCCACTGTATATATGTACCACATCTTCTTTATCCATTCATCTGTTGATGGACACTTAGGTTGCTTGCATGTCCTGGCTATTGTAAATAGAGCTGCAATGAACATTGTGGTACATGACTCTTTTTGAATTATGTTTTTTTCAGGGTATATGCCCAGTAATGGGATTGCTGGGTCATATGGTAGTTCTACTTTTAGTTTTTTTAAGGAACCTCCATACTGTTCTCCATAGTGGCTGTATCAGTTTATATTCCCACCAAAAGTGCAAGAGGGTTCCCTTTTCTCCACACCCTCTCCAGCATTTATTTGTAGATTTTTTGATGATGGCCATTCTCACTGCTGTGAGGTGATACCTCATTGCAGTTCTGATTTGCATTTCTCTAATGATTAGTGATGTTGAGCATCTTTTCATGTGTTTGTTGGCAATCTGTATATCTTCTTTGGAGAAATGTCTATTTAGGTCTTCTGCTCATTTTTGGATTGGGTTGTTTCTTTTTTTGATACTGAGCTCCATGAGCTGCTTGTATATTTTGGAGATCAATCCTCTTTCAGTTGCTTTGTTTGGAAATATTTTCTGCCATTCTGAGGGTTACTTTTTGTCCTGTTTATAGTTTCCTTTGCTGTGCAAAAGCTTTTAAGTTTCATTAGGTCACATTTGTTTACTTTGTTTTTATTTCCATTTCTCTAGGAGGTGGGTCACAAAGGATCTTTCTGTGATTTATGTCATAGAGTATTGTACCTATGTTTTCCTCTAAGAGTTTTATAGTGTCCGGCCTTACATTTAGGTCTTTAATCCATTTTGAGTTTATTTTGTGTATGGTGTTAGGAAGTGTTCTAATTTCATTCTTTTACATGTAGCTGTCCAGTTTTCCCAGCACCACTTGTTGAAGAGGCTGTTTTTCTCCACTGTATACTCTTGCCACGTTTATCAAAGATAAGGTGACCGTATATGTGTGGGTTTATCTCTGGGCTTTCTATCCTGTTCCATTGCTCTATATTTCTGTTTTTGTGCCAGTACCATACTTCTTGATTACTGTAGCTTTGTAGTATAGTCTGAAGTCTGGAAGCCTGATTCCTCCAGTTCCATTTTTCTTTCTTAAGATTGCTTTGGCTATTCGGGGTAATTTGTATTTCCATACAAATTGGGAAATTTTTTGTCCTAGTTCTGTGAAAAATGCCTTTGGTAGTTTGAAAGGGATTGCATTGAATCTGTAGATTGCTTTGGGTTGTATAGTCATTTTTACAATGTTGATTCTTCCAATCCAAGAACATGGTATATCTCTCCATCTGCTTGTATCATCTCTATTTTCTTTCATCAGTGTCTTATAGTTTTCTGCATACAGGTCTTTTGTCTCCTTAGATAGGTTTATTCCTAGGTACTTTATTCTTTTTGTTGCAATGGTAAATGGGAGTGTTTCCTTAACTTCTCTTTCAGATTTTTCATCATTAGTGTATAGGAATGCAAGAGATTTCTTTGCATTAATTTTGTATCCTGCCACTTTACCAAATTCATTGATTAGCTCTACTAGTTTTCTGGTAACAACTTTAAGATTCTCTATGTATACTATCATGTCATCTGCAAACAGTGACAGCTTTACTTCTTCTTTTTCGATTTGGATTCCTTTTATTTCTTTTTCTTCTCTGATTGCTGTAGCTAAAACTTCCAAAACTATCTTGAATAATAGGGGTGAGAGTGGGCAACCTTGTCTTCTTCCTGATTGTCGAGGAAATGGTTTCAGTTTTTCACCATTGAGAACATTGTTGGCTGTGGGTTTGTAATATGTGGCCTTTATTATGTTGAGGAAAGTTCCCTCTATGCCTACTTTATGGAGAGTTTTTATCATAAATGGGTGCTGAATTTTGTCAGAAGCTTTTCTGCACCTATTGAGATGATCATATGGTTTTTCTCCTTCAGTTTGTTACTATGGTGTGTCACATTGATTGATTTGCATATATTGAAGAATCCTAGTATTCCTGGGATAAACCCCACTTGATCATGGTGTATGATCCTTTTAATGTGCTGTTGGATTCTGTTTGCTAGTATTTTGTTGAGGATTTTTACATCAGAGATATTGGCCTGTAGTTTTCTTTTTTTGTGACATCTTTTTCTGGTTTTGGTATCAGGGTGATGGTGGCCTCATAGAATGAGTTTGGGAGTGTTCCTCTCTCTGCTATATTTTGGAAGAGTTTGAGAAGGAAAGGTGTTAGCTCTTCTCTAAATGTTTGATAGAATTCGCCTGTGAAGCCATCTGGTCCTGGGCTTTTGTTTGTTGGAAGATTTTTAATCACAGTTTCAATTTCAGTGCTTGTGATTAGTCTGTTTATATTTTCTATTTTTCGTGGTTTAATCTTGGAAGGTTGTGCTTTTCTAAGAATTTGTCCATTTCTTCCAGGTTGTCCATTTGATTGGCATATAATTGCTTGTAGTAATCTCTCATGATCCTTTGTATTTCTGCAGGGTCAGTTGTTACTTTTCCTTCTTCATTTCTAAGTCTGTTGATTTGAGTCTTCTCCCTTTTTTTCTTGATGAGTCTGGCTAATGGTTTATTAATTTTGTTTATCTTCTCAAAGAACCAGCTTTTAGTTTTATTGATCTTTGCTATCATTTCCTTCATTTCTTTCTCATTTATTTCTGATCTGATCTTTATAATTTCTTTCCTTCTGCTAACTTCGGGTGTTTTTGTTCTTCTCTAATTGCTTTAGTTGTAAGGTTATGTCATTTGTTTGAGATTTTTCTTGTTTCTTGAGGTAGGATTGTATTGCTATAAACTTCCCTCTTGGAACTGCTTTTGCTGCATCCCATAGGTTTTGGGTCGTTGTGTGTTCATTGTCCCTTGTTTCTAGGTATTTTTTGATTTCCTCTTTGATTTCTTCAGTGATCTCTTGGTTATTTAGTAACATATTGTTTAGCCTCAATGTGTTTGTATTTTTTACAGTTTTTTTCTTGTAATTGATATCTAGTCCCATACCATTTTGGTCGGAAAAGATATTTGGTATGATTTCAAATATCTTAAATTTACCAAGGCTTGATTTGTGACCCAAGATATGGTCTATCCTGGAGAATGTTCCATGAGCACTTGAGAAGAAACTGTATTCTGTTGTCTTGGATCGAACGTCCTATAATTATCAATTAAGCCCATTTTATTTAATGTATCATTTAAAGCTTGTGTTTCCTTATTTATTTTCATTTTGGATGATCCATCCACTGGTGAAAGTGGGGTGTTAAAGTCCCCTACTATGATTGTGTTACTGTCGGTTTCCTCTTTTATGGCCGTTAGCATTTGCCTTATGTATTGAGGTGCTCCTATGTTGCGGGCATAAATATTTACAATTGTTATATCTTCTTCTTGGATTGATCCCTTGATCATTATGTAGTGTCCTTCTTTGTCTCTTGTACTAAGCTTTATTTTAAAGTCTATTTTTTGTCATATGAGAATTGCTACTCCAGCTTTGTTCTGATTTCCATTTGCATGGAATATCTTTTTCCAACACCTCACTTTCAGTCTGTATGTGTCCCTAGGTCTGAAGTGGGTCTCTTGTAGACAGCATATATACAAGTCTTGTTTTTGTATCCATTCAGCCAGTCTACGTCTTTTGGTTGGAGCATTTAATCCATTTCCATTTAAGGTAGTTATCGATATGCATGTTCCTATTACCATTTTCTTAATTGTTTTGGGTTTATCATTGTAGGTCTTTTCCTTCTCTTGTGTTTCCTGCCTAGGGAAGTTCCTTTAGCATTTGTTGTAAAGCTGGTTTGGTGGTGCTGAATTCTCTTAACTTTTCCATTTCTGTAAAGGTTTTAATTTCTCCATCAAATCTGAATGAGATCCTTGCTGGGTAGAGTAATTTTTGTTGTAGGTTTTTCCTTCATCACTTTAAATATGTCCTGCCACTCCCTTCTGGTTTGCAGAGTTTCTGCTGAAAGATCAGCTGTTAACCTTATGGGGATTCCCTTGTATGTTATTTGTTGCTTTTCTCCTACTGCTTTTAATATTTTTCTTTGCATTTAATTGTTGATAGTTTGATTAATATGTGTCTTGTCGTGGTTCTCCTTGGATTTATCCTGTATGGACTCTCTGCACTAGACTTCATTGACTATTTCCTTTCCCATATTAGGGAAGTTTTCAACTGTAATCTCTTCAAATATTTTCTCAGTCCTTTTCTTTTTCTCTTGTTCTTCTGGGACCCCTATAATTCGAATGTTGGTGCGTTTAATGTTGTCCCAGAGGTCTCTGAGACCACCCTCAAGTCTTTTCATTCTTTTTTCTTGATTCTGCTCTGTGGTAGTTATTTCCACTATTTTATCTTCCAGGTCACTTATCCGTTCTTCTGCCTCAGTTATTCTGCTATTGCTTCCTTCTAGAGATTTTCTAATCTCATTTATTGCATTGTTCATCATTGTTTATTTGCTCTTTAGTTCTTCTAGGTCCTTGTGAAACAGTTCTTTTATTATCCCCATTCTATTTCCAAGATTTTGGATCATGTTTACTGTCATTACTCTGAATTCCTTTTCAAGTAGACTGCCTATTTCCTCTTCATTTGTTTGGTCTGGTGGGTTTTTACCTTGCTCCTTCATCTGCTGTGTGTTTCTCTGTCTTCTCATTTTGCTTAATTTACTGTGTTTGGTGTCTCCTTTTCGCAGGCTGCAGGTTCATAGTTCCTGTTGTTTCTGGTGTCTGCCCCCAGTGGGTAAGGTTGGTTCAGTGGGTTGTGTAGGTTTCCTGGTGGAGGGGACTAGTGACTGTGTCCTGGTGGATGAGGCTGGATCTTGTCTTTCTGGTGGGCAGGACCGTGTCCAGTGGTGTGTTTTGGGGTGTCTGTGAACTTAGTATGATTTTCGGCAGCCTCTCTGCTAATGGGTGGGGTTGTGTTCCTGTCTTGCTAGTTGTTTGTCATGGTTGTCCAGCACTGGAGCTTGCTGGTTGTTCAGTGGAGCTGAGTCTTAGCATTGAGACAGAGATCTCTGGGAGAGCTCTCACTGATGGATATTACATGGGGTCGGGAGGTCTCTGGTGGTCCAATGTCCTGAACTTGGCTCTCCCACCTCAGAGGCTCAGGCCTGACACCTGGCCTGAGCAACAAGACGGTGTCAGCCACATGGCTTTTGGAAGTCTGAGGTCTTCTGCCAGCATTTAGTAGGTGTTCTGTAGGAGTTGTTCCACATGCAGATGTATTTTTGATGTATTTGTGGAGAGTAAGGTGATCTCCACATCTTACTCCTCCACCATCTTGAAGGCCCCCTCTCTATTTGACTGCTTTCACTAAGCTTAATGCCCTCAAGGTCCATGATTTCATCCTTTTTTATGGCTGAATAATAGTTTATGGTATATATTGGGTTGGCAAAAACGTTTGTTCAGATTTTTCCATAAGATGGTGCAGAAAAACCCAAACTAATGCTTTGGCCAGCTATATATGTATAGTATATATATATATATATCTCACATCTTCTTTATCCATTCATCCATCAGTGGACATTTAGGATATTTCCATATCTTGGCTGTTATAAATAGTGCTGCAGGGAACATGGGGGTGCACGTATCTTTTTGAGTTAATATTTTCATTTTCTTCAGATAAATACCCAGAAGTAGAATTGCTGGATCATATGGTAGTTCTTTATTTTAATTTTTTGAGGAACCGCCACACTCCTTTCCATAATGGTTGCACCAATTTAAATTCCCACTAACAGTGCACAAGACTTGTCTTTTTTCCATGTCCTTACCAAAATGTGTTATTTCTTGTCTTTTTGATAATAGCCATTCTAACAGGTGTGAGGTGATATCTCATTGTAATTTGTATTTTACCTTTTAAAATTAAATCTGTGGACAGTTTGCCATGCCTTCACCAACTTTTCTGGGTTTTATTTTACATTTAATTATTTGAACCATCTGAATTTACTTTGACATATAGTATATGAAAAGGCTCTGCAATGTATTTCCTCCCCCCCCCCAAATTTTGCCAATTTCTACTACCTCTTTTTTGAAATATCTCTCTCTTCCCAACTTAATTTATGACATCATCTTCATCAAATGTTGAATTTTAATATATTTAGGGATCTGTTTTTGCCCACATAACCTTTTCTATTTATCTGTCTATTCTCATGCCAGTACTTTCCTATGGTAATATATGCCATGTTATAATTAATTTCAGTATCTATTAGGTAAGTCCTATAGTTAAAAGGCCCATAGTTAAAAGGAGATTTCAAAGAACTAAACTTTTATAAGTAGTAAGTAATCCTGAAACGTATTTATAAAACTGGCTTATTCCATTGAGAACGTGGTGGTGGTGGTGGTAGGGAATCAATTGTATTTCCACAGGACAAACGCATTTCTATCTATATTCCACAATCATCTGCTTGGTAGCAGTTATCTGCAATTTAAAGGGTTGTTAAAAATCTTAAAAGCAATGAAAGCTGCAGAAATGCTGTAGAATCAGGTGACCTGAAAGAATGTGTTTAGGCAACACTTAGTTTTCAGCCCATTTCAAAGTTTTTCACACTTTTTCCTGTTGTCTCTGTGGTAGGCAGAATAATGGCTCCCTAGATGTCTGTGTCCTAACCCCAAAGCCAATGAATATGTTACCTAGCTTGGTAAAAGAGATTATGCAATTGTGATTACATTGAGGATCTTGAGGTTGGGAGATTGTCATGGATTATCCAGGTAGGCTCATTGCAATCACAAGGATCCTTGTAATAAAAGAGAGAGGCAGGAGAATCAGAATCAGAGAAGGAGATGTGATGATGGAAGCAGAGGTCCAACTGATGCAATTGCTGGCTCTGAAAATGGTGGGAGGACGCCATGAGCTAAGGAATGCAGGTGGCCTCTAGAAACCAGAAAAGGAAAGGAAACATATTCTCCCCAGGACCTTCAGTAGAAAGGCAGGCCTGCTGACATCTTGCTCTTAGCTTGGTGAGACCCGTTTCTGACTTTTGACCTCAGAACTATAGGATAATAAATTTGTGTCATTTTAAGCCACTAAGTTTGTGATAATATTTTTACAGAAGCAATAGGACATTAATACAGTCTCCAATCACCCTCCACTTTAAGATCATAATTATCTCAAAGAAGGATTATTCTTGATCACATAAAAGACTGGTCCCACTCTTTTTGGCCTGATTATTTACACAAGTGCAGCAAGAATGCTAATGAACCTCTTTGAGATTGCTTTGCAAATCTACATCTGTATAGTATCAAACAACCACTGAGGCCTTAAACTTAATTTCTGTCTGAAAGTTTCCATAAGGAATCTCTGATTGAACCTTAATAAACATTTCATTTGTTCTCATAAGACTAGAAAAACAAGCCCAAGAAAACATCTACTCCAGATTTCATCTGCAGTACCTTATAAAGTTGCGTGAATTCCTCTATTCTGAGTACCCCCTAATTTTTGTCTCCAGCCTTGTAAGAAAGAGACCATCTTACCACCTATAAGACCAGAACCTTGTGAGCCAATATTCCTGGGGGGGCTTTGTAGCCATTTGTTCCATATGTAAAATCAACATCTTAAATTTGACTTGTCATATTTGATCACATGTACTTTATTTTCAAAAGTGACATTTCACTTGAGGCATTGGTTGCATAATTGACTTGTCCAATTATAATCTGGTTAAACAGAGAACAGATTCCTATTGAACCTACACACATAACTATATTACCATCAAAAGTAAAGACACTTACTCAGAGCTTTGGAATTCTAGGAAGTCAGTGAGAATCAGCTATTATTTTAAGACGTTTCATTTTAGTTTACACAAGCAGCATTTACTAAATTGTTGTGCGTTATAAATAGCTTTAAAGAAGATCGGAGCTTTGTGATCACCTAGAGGGGTGGGATAGGGAGGGTGGGAGGGAGGGAGATGCAAGAGGGAAGAGATATGGGAACATATGTATATGTATAACTGATTCACTTTGTTATAAAGCAGAAACTAACACACCATTGTAAAGCAATTATACTCCAATAAAGATGTTAAAAAAAAAAAAGATTAGGAGAAAAAAAAAAAAGATAGGACTTCTTGATCTACCCAGAAAATAGAAAAATAAAACAACAATATTCTAAAATAATTACTACAATAAAAATTCCTCATCAGTTCACTTAGATCTATTAAATTAATTCTTGATCTGCTGGATCTTGGGCTACCAGTTCCATGAAGCCATCTACTTTTCAACTAAAAGCAGCTGTGAAAATCCAGAGCCATCCACTGTTAGATTCTGAGAGCAAACTTTTTCTGTAAGAACTCAGGTGATAAATATTTTAAGATTTGCAAGCCAGATGTTCTCTGTTACAACTGTTCAACTCCACAATTGTAGCAAAAAATCAGCCAGAGCCAATACATAAATAACTGGGCATGAGCATGTTTCAATAAAATTTTATTTACAAAAACATGCAGTGGATATTTTTGGCCAGCAGGCCATAGTTCACTGACTTGCTATAAAAAATGTAAGATCAGCCCTGATATGTGAACACTTTGAAGTACAGGCTTTTTCCTTGAGGCTCTGAAACTCTCCTTCTTTGTTGAAGATACAACCTCTTCCTTGTAGCTTATAGTGGAGCCCCCATGAAAGCATCAGAATAAAACAAATACTATCTGAAGATGACAGAGAATTAATGGCTGTGGTTAATTTATTACTGATAATTTTCAAATGTGAAAATTTGATGAGGTTTCTGATATGAATAATACAATTGAAAAGCAGCAGATGATTGTTTCTGTGACATGAAAAATAAAGACAATAAAGCCATTCTAAAAGACAGTTCTTGAGTAATGATTAAGTCTATTTTCAAAGATGTCTTTGAATGTTATATCTAATTTATTAAATGGAAGAGCAGTTTTAAGAGAAGAAATCTTAAGATATAGCATAAAATAATTCTGAGAGGTAATATACATGACATACAAAGAATATAGCAAGGATATCAAGTAAGGAGTTTCAGTAAGTCTGGAATAGGGCCTCAACATGTGTAAAACTCCTTGGCTAAGTTTTATGTTCATCTCCAATTAAGAACCACTGGCCTGGGACTTCCCTGGTGGCACAGTGGTTAAGAATCCACCTCCCAATGCAGGGGACACTGGTTTGATCCCTGGTCCGGGAAGATCCCACATGCTTTGTAGAGCAACAAAGCCCGTGTGCAACAACTACTGAGCCTGTGCTGTAGAGTCCACAAGCCACAACTACTGAGACCCACGTGCTGCAACTACTAAAGCCCACATGCCTAGAACCCGTGCTCTGCAACGAGAGAAGCCATCTCAACGAGAAGCCCCCACTCACCACAACCAGAGAAAGCCCACGTGCAGAAATGAAGACCCAACACAGCCAAAAATAAATTAAAAAAAAAAGAAAAAGAAAGAAACACTGGCCAGAAAACGCTAACTTTTGGGAGGAATGGGATTTGATTTGACTCTACTTACAAGCTCCTGAGATATCCTGTTATCGTTTTGTGGATGCTGGCAGAAGACATGAGACTCCTTGGTCAGTGATAAGGGACTTTATTGCTCACATCACAGAAAACAGCATAAGCATAAAAAGTTGCATTAGTTTCCCTTGTCCCCAAGTCCCACAGGGGTGACAGAAAGAGCTCAGATGGATGCTATACATGCAGAGGGTTTATGTCACAGCCCGAGGAACACTGAGCTTGGGTAAATCCATTGCTTCCATCGTAAGCAGTAAGCAAGGCTAGTCTTTGTCTCAGAGGGAAACAGAACCTTGTTCCTCCACATTACTCATGAGAGCACAGCCCCAAGAACTGGTGCAGGTGAAAGAGCAGTCAGGGCCTTGAAATCTTTGCATTCCCAGCAAGATACCCAAGAGCACAAGCAACCCATGTCTCTTTCAACAGATTCAAATGAAAAAAGTAAGGCTGTGGCAATAACTAAATTTGTGACAGATGATACTATATTGTGGTGGCTTAACATCATCACATAAAGTACTCTAGAACTCTGATAAATACATAAGACAGACTATTGCATAAGGATTTTGATCAGTGTTTCACCAGAGGTAAAAATGTATTATATAAAGTAAGGCATTGACAAATCTTCAGGGACTTGATATAAAGCATACAATTTCTGAAATATTTATATTAGTAACATTTACCTTTACAAACTTAACTTAGTATCTCTTCTAACCTGAAAACTGTCCCCATGCAACTCTTATAAAGTAGCATATCAAACAAAACTAATTAGTTCTAGCATCTCTTTTTATAAGCCAAAGAACAAATCTGTGTGATTTTTCAGGGGACTTCTGGGAAATTCCAAATATAGCTTAAGAGTAAAAGAAATGCTGAATATTTTATTTTATTTTTTCTATACTTAAGACATGAATTTGGGAAGGCTAAAATCAAAACATTTTAAGAGGAGATCTGAAGAATGATTAAAATAAGATCATGAGTGCCTGAGAAATAATACTTCGTTACCTATTTAAGTAAAGTGACAATAAAATATTTAAAAATAAACATGACTGTAGAAACCTTAGCTCTTTCATAAGTGAGGAACCTTTGTTCTTTCTCTTTTTTTGTTTTGCATAATAAAGAAATCAAGTCAACAAAAAGCACAGAAGATTATTCTGATAAAATACAGAATCTCTGCTATCATCTGGATTGCTTAGTAGAAGGAGAGCAATTGTATTTCCACTGGGCAAAATTCACTTGTATGTCTGTGGACAAGAATCATTTACATTGCTATTAGTTATCTACAACAAAAAGAACTGTAAGCAGCTCAAAGACAGTGAAAGGACAGAGAATCTGTGGAATCTTAGAATAAGATAACCCAGAGGATATGCTTATACACAATCTTCTTAACCCATTGTAAAGTCTTTCATGACTTCCTTCTATATCCATAAAAGGTAGTTTTAAAACGATCATTCATTTCTAACTTTGTTGTATTTTAAAGGCCAAAACGATCTAGAAACTCCAAAAAAAGTATTTACACAGGAGTAATCTGAATGATAAGAAAGTATGATATTTCTGAGAAACAGAAATCAAAACTCTCAAGTGAGTGTTAAGGTCCTATTTCTGTAAATGAAATTCATCTTCTAGTCCTCTTAAAATGCATTATACTTATAATTTGTTTCAATTTAGCTGTAGGAAGAATAATTAAAGTTATATTAACTGAAGGAATCTAAAATGGTAGATCATAAAAATAATCTAAGATAAAAATGTGAGTTGGAATGAAACTTAGTTGATTACTGTATTATGATAGAAATGCTAGCTGCTCTAACAAACACTCATATCTCAGTGTTAATAAAGTTTTATTTCTTGCTCAAAGAAAATTCTTGTGCATTGGGCAACTTTCCTGTCTCCTTCAAGTGAGACCCAGGCATCTGAGTTCCTTCCATTGTGTGGTTCTGCCATTTGGAGTCTTTCATTTCCAGACATACAGGGTAAGCAAATGAAGAATCTCATGGGAGATTTTAGGCACTAAACCTGGAGTTGACTTTCAACACTTTCATTCCCATTGTCTTTGTCTGAACTAGGTACTCGACCCTAACTCAATGGCAAACAATGCAGAGAAATGTGTTCGTATTTTGTGCATAGAAAAAGGAACAGGCTTCTGAGTAGCACCAGTCACTTCCACAATCATTATGACTAATTTAATTAATTTTCAGCTAAAAACAATTCCTTACGAACTATGGTAATTGATTTCTCTTTTCTGAATTCTTTTAATTTTTTATCTCTATGATTTTATAGTCAATGGAAAATTGCCCAACTCCCTGATCCCTTGTCACTCTGAAGACCCCATCTGGAAGACTACTAACAGAGCAAAAGCTCTATCACATTCAGAAGAGGACAACCATGTGGAAATAAATGAGCAATGGAGCCTACATGGGTATCAACGTGTCTTTCGATGCTTCGTGCATCATCAGCTATTTATTTCAATATTTTGTATGTCATCAGCACTTTGTATGACAGCTCCATTTGTTCACTTTCATACTTCTTTTGGGTAAACAACGCATGTAATAGTTCCGTTTTAGAACAGCACATTAATCTTCCCTTGTTAAGGGATGACTTGTCCTCGCACTTATCATCACACTTCTCCTGTGATATGACATCATCTCCTCATTTGCTGAGATAAATTCCAAGCAGCAAAAAATCACACGGGCCTTTGAATTTCTACATTTGTCTACTTGATTTGCAGCACAATGTGGAAATATAGGGGGAGGGGGAAATTGGCATTGATAAAGCATTTTTTTCTTGGGACTTTTATATTTCTCTCAGTGTTGAGAGACTCTAAGAGACCTAAGCTAATTGCGTGGATTGGCCAGTAGGTTAAATCAAGCCATGCCAGGAAAGCTAAACATCCACCCATCTACAGCACAGTAGACTGGTGGTAACTTGCCAATCTGCAGCCATAGGGATTCTGTCTTCTGGAGCTTTGAGCAATAACAGCCGTAAGCTGATGACTACACTTAAAGCAATTCTGGAAGTTTTCCTTACAGACAACAAGCCATAAAAGTTGTGATTCATTTATACAATAATGTATGAGTTAAGTCCTGTCCAAAAGGTAATGCAGAGAAACAGCACATTAACAGTGTTTGTGGGCTCAGAAAGGGCATTCAGCAGCCACGTTTCACTCTAAGTTAAGCACTATCATTAAGTTCCTATCAGATTCTATTTGAACCTTTAATTTACTACGGTGACTCTGAAAACTTCACCTCTACTCCACCTCTCACCCTTCCTGTTTGTGAGCTCAGCTTGGAATCTGACTACTCTAAACTGTAGAGGAAAGTTGCTAGGTTTGGCATTTTAACATGTCACTATGAAAGATATATTGCAACTGAATATGTGTGCAGTAATATGTGTGTAGTAATCCTTGCCCTTAAAAATCTAGTGTGATAATGAGAAATATATATTTGATCTTTGTCCCCAGTTCTTGACACAGATTTTCTAAAACCCTTGGAATTTCCTGAGTGATAAAGATGATAAGAGCATATTTTGTTATTCACAAAGCCTCTTTCAAGCATATATGAGTTTATACTAATGAGGTGACTCTTGGTAGGTCCCTGAGTAGCTTCAGGTTGGGGGCTGGTTGCCAAACAGACCAACCATGTGATTAGAGGATTGGAACTTTCAGTCCCCCCCCCCCCCCCACCAGGCCACCAGGGAAGGAAGAAGATTGGGTTCGATCACCTATGGCCAGCGATTTAGTCAATCATGCCTACATAATGGAACCTCCATAAAACCCTTAAATGATGGAGTTTGAAGATCCTCCAGGTTGGTGAACACACTGAGGTGCTAGGAGAGGGGCACACCCAGAGGGGGCATGGAAGTTCCGTGCCTCTTCCCTTATATCTTGTCCTATACATTTCTCCCATTCGGTTGTTCCTCAGTTGTATCTTTTATAATAAACTGTTAATAGTAAGTAACTAATTTCCTGAATTCTGTGAGCTTGTCTAGCAAATTATTGAACCTGAGGAGGAGGTTGTGAGAACTCCCTGAACTTATAGCTGGTGGGTCAGAAGTATAGATGGAAACCTGAGACTTACTGTGACAGTCCTATGGGTCTGAGCCCTTAAGCTCTGGGACCTGTGCTAACTCTTTGTAGTTAGTATCAGAAATTTGAATTGTAGGACACTCGGTTGTGTCCAGAGAATTGGAGAATTGGTTGCTGGATGAAAGAAAAAAACCACACATTTCGTGTCAGAAGTTTTGTGAGTAAAAACGTTATCACATCTAGCTATGGAGAAAATACATTTGTACATAAAAAAGCAGATGACAATCCAAAATTACAAATGTATATATTCGAATGAGTCTTACCAATATTATTTCTGGAGTGTTCAGGAAAATTTTCACGAAGAAGATAGAAGATCTTATTATCAAAGAGGAAGACTGAAGCAGCGAGAGGGCTAAGAAGAATGAGATCCATATCCATACAACCATAATGTGTTGATATATCTTCCCACTAGAATGCCATCCCCATGAGCGTAGGATCATCTGCTGTATTCAGTGCTGAATCCCCAGTCCCAGGCATATCCTATGTCATCTCCATGTAGAATGGCTTTGATGGAAGGAAGACTGGCATTCCCTAACGTCCAGGACACTAGACATAGAGAACACACACGCACGCGCACACACACACATATTGACCACTTAGTCATGGACTTTATACAGTGGTTATCAACCTCATAGAACTCTTTCCTCCAGAGGAAACATACAGTAGATATTTCAGGTTTAACATTTTTAGCTGATATATCAACAATGGATTAGAAGGGAACTTAAGGGTATATCTAAGAAAGCAAGTATTTTGATCCCTTAAAATGAACCTGATATTCCTATAAGAAACAAAAAATTAAACGTCTGGAATGACAAAAAAAGACACAGCAAAATCTAGACCACTTCAACCATTAGTGTCAAAAGTACTGAATTGAGAATTAGTGAACATAAAATAAGCATTTCTTTATAGTTTACACTTATTTTTTAATTAAAAAAAATTTTATTGAAGTACAGTTGACTTTAAATATTATACTAGTTTCAGGTGTACTGTTTATAATTGTTGTTCCCAAGGTGGAATGGAGAGAGAACAGCAACAGAAAATATTGATATGTTTTAAATAGTTCTAGGTAACTTAAAGAGAAAAGAGCAGACCTCAGAGTCATTTGAAGGCTCTACATCACAAGATGAAACAAAAGGTGAGAGCTCTAAAGTGACCTGTCCAAGTCGTGTGTCCGCAGGATGCCCAAGAAACCAGAAGATTTGGTGCATTAAGTCAAACAACTACAAATTCAATGAAAATTCAATCTCGTAGTGTCAGAAGCTTATTTGCGGGCTATCTTTTCCATCTTATTTATTTATCACTCTGGCAACACACAAACTCGAAACTGCATGCATTTGAGAATTAAATGTATAAGATGTACAAAGCACTTAGAACAGTCTACCATATAAGTTCTCAATAAATACTGATGACTCTGCTAAAATAATAAGTATATTAATGAATATTTTTGGTTTTGGATATCCAAAATATTTTGTTGTACTCATGAAAGCTCCTTCAGTGTCATCACCTATTTTAACCATGGCTTCACATTACCCTGTCATGAAATTCTACCTTTCACCCAGTATCCCAGCAAGGGGTTCTTGCACCAGAATGCACTAACACCAAAAAATCTGAAGCATGCATGATAAAGGCCATTTCTACAGTGAATAATAAACAGTATTTATGAAATTTGGTTGGCGCTCAGCTCCCCAGGGTATATTCTTTGGTCTCTGTTCGTCCCACTATCTACTGCTTTGCTCCTATTTATATCATCTTCATCAAATAATATGTCTAGCAGGGGAGTTGGAGACGGGGCATGAAGGTAGAAACCAAATGTATGAAATCTTCAACCCACCACAATGGCTTCACTTTATCAGTACTGGTAGGAGGCTTGTTATAGGATTAAAAAAAAGTGCAGAAATACTCATATAAGAATCAGGAGATCCAAGGCATAGTTCAAATTTTGCCACTGAGTGACGTTGGGACTAGTTACTTAACTTCTGTGACTGCAATAATATGTTCAAATTAGAAAATCTTCCAGATCCCTTCCAGTTCTAAATTCTCTGACCAATTAATCCACTATTTCCCAAGATACTCAAGAATAACCTATAAATAGGAAGGGGCAGGTCTTTCTCCCACCTCATCACATTGTCATTTCCAACATGCACTATTGCATTCTAATTTTTTAAATGAAATCCTCCAACAAAGCCAATGATTCTTCCATTACTCACCATGAACAAAAGGGCCATATTTATTTCCCAATCTCTAGAAATATTTGAATAAACATATGGTATAGCAACAAGATCCCTGGACCCAGAAGATCTGGATCCAACTTCTCATTTTACCACTTACTAACAGTTTTCCTATAAAAATAATATCAGTTAAAGAATTGCAGTTACATTGGAGATTTTTGTCTTTGATTTCACTTACTTTAGAGAAGAGTAACACATCCTGAGAGATTAATGATACACACTTCTAGAGATATAATGGAAGCCTAGTGGGTTGTTTTTTCAATACTTTGAAACCAATGGTTAAGAAAACAAAATTAGCACCAAAAGATGTTCTTCAAATAAAATCCAATATGCAACTTCAACATATGATCAGATCACAGTGATGCCAGAGCCTCAAGGATTCCACTGGACCTCTCCACACCTTCCATCTTAGCCCTGAGGCAGTACAAACTCAGTCCTAGAACTTCCAAAGCCCCTTCTCAAAGTGGCCATCAGCATCACCTGGGAGCAGAGTAGAAGTGTAGAATCTCAGGCCCCACCCCAAGCTCACTAAATAGAATCTAACACGTGACACGATCCCCAGGTGGTATGTGAGCATAGTAAACGTGAGAAGCACTGATCTAGAATACAATTTTAAAACTGCTAAATTACCCCATGCTGCTCCCCCTAATTAAAATCGCTGCCTTAGCTTTCTTATTGCCTACCTCAGAGTGTTGTTGAGACCATGAGTGTGACCTCATTTTGTAGAGTACACATTTTATAAACAAAAGGTACTCTTGTTAGCTCAAGTTCCTAGAAGCTTCTGCTACCTTCTTGCTTGTGCTCCAGCTAAAATTTCCTCAAAATTCCCATTGAAAAGAATAAGTCTACATGATAAAACTATACCCATGTCTTAACAGATATTCCACAGGGGGAAAAAATGCTTATTTCATCTAATTATAGAATTTTTTTATAAACAATAATTCCATGTGTGCTTTTTCTCCAACTTCCACTGACCTAAGTCACTTTCATTGGTTGAAATATTTTATTGTTTACTGTTTTCACTGTATACCAGGTGGGCTATATTTGTTAAGTTAACAAGTGCTTTATCCAGTTAACATACTTAAATCCCCTTTCCAATTAGTACCTCCCACCTCAAATATTTAAAGCCATGAAGTAAAACCATTTAAAAAGCTTAACATAGCTAAACATAATATAGAAAAAAGGTCATTAATAACTAAGAGACACAAATAAATACACTGAATGACTAAATGAAAAAAAATTGAAGAAATAGACTGAAAATAGGTTGACCATATCCATCTCCTAATATCCCTCTCTTATCCTTTTGTATTAAAATACTTGTTTTTATTTGAAAATTCACTTCCAAGAGGCTACTCCTTAATGCTAGATTTTTCCAACTGATAATATGATACACAACAATATAGTTATTTTGACGTTTCCAAAAAGCTCAGAACCATGCAGTTAACTTAGTTTGTCATGAGTAGATTTGACCCATTATGCTTTTCTTGTGTTCTCCCTATTCAATTAATTTAAGGAGAAAACCCATTTATATACCTGAGCTATGAAATGGTTGAATGACCTCATGATTCCTCTTTCATCCCTTGATTTTTTTTTTTTTACTTAATTTAAGAGTCATCATTAGAACACTTGGAAACAAAGAGCATTAGAAGGTGGAAGGCTTTTTCCCTCTCTCTTTTTCTTTCTCTCTCAATAAAACTCTCCAGATATATGCACCTACTGGGAGGAAAAGGAAGAGTGGAAAATTGACTCTATATCCATATTGAATTTTCCTGGTTAATGAAAAATATATGACATTTCCAATCACCTGTACATATTATATTGAATCATGTAATTACAGAGCTAGATTATTGCTCTTACACACTCTGTAATTACACCCTGTGTTCTCTCAAAACTATTTTCATTTCCTTCCCCTTTTATTTATATTATTTTATTTTAGTTTTTGCTTCCTTACTCTTTTTCCAGTACTCTAGATTAAAAAAAAAAAACAAAAAAACTACAGTAAAGTAGCATTAAAGTTTGTGAATTTAAAATGCTGGAGATGAGCAGAGACAAAGGGTAAGTTTCTTCAAGCAATACTGTGTGGAATTAATTTTTAAAAACCTATATACTTGCTTAAATACATGCCATACAGAAGAAGCAAGGAGTGATATACTTACCTTTATATTGTCCTTAAAAATAACACATTTTTAAAAACTCTATAAAATTGTTTTCTAGAGTTCAGAATCATAAAAACTGTATTCTTAAACTCTTAAATGCAATATATTTGTTCATCTTCCATAAATACTTTAACCAAATAATTAATCCAAATACCCAAATTTAATCCAAATATTCAAATAATAGATATTTTGTCTATTAAGATATTAAGTGGCTAATATCATACTCAGAGGGAACCAGACAAAAAAAAAAAAAACAGGCCTTCACAGGCATCCATAATTTAAGTTCCTCTTGGTCATCCTTGGCATCATGGCAGCTAGGATTTCTGGGATCAGAGACTCTTCCAACTGGATAACACTGGGTGACTTTGCCACCTTCAATCAGCACAGCTTGAAGAAGAAAATAATACAAAAGTGCTCCCTTTGGTTTAGTTTTAAAAATAACAGTCATTGAAGATATTAAGGAACTAACAGTGCTCTAGAACTTGAGAACCTAGAGCAGCTTGATGCTGTTTGACAGTAAACTGAGTGGTTTAGTTGGAGGAATGCAAAATTAACTCAGAAAAGCTACTGAATAGGCTGTTAACTGTTTCCTAATAATACGACTTGAGATTTTTTTCTAATTAGAAAATAACAATATATACATGTTACTTATATTCAATGAGAAATACAAAAAGTACGTAAAGAAGAAAAATTGAAAATCATCCATAATTCACCACCAGAGAAAACCACTGTTAATATTTTGGTATAATTTCCCATCATTCTTTTTACCATGCATCTATGTATGGATATATGGGTACATGCACATCCTTATATGCATAGTTATATGTATGTTAGATTTAATATGTATAGATACTAATGTAAGTAGCTAATTTAACAAAGTTGGGATGGTTCTGTGTATATAATATTGCATCTTTTTAAATATAAAATTATAAACATCTCTCATAAAAGAGTTTCCAAAAATGGTTTTTAATAGTTACATTATATCATTGTATAAAAATTTATTTAACTATTTAGACAATTAAATATTCTTTTTTTTAACATCTTTATTGGAGTGTAATTGCTTTACAATGGTGTGTTAGTTTCTGCTTTATAGGATCTAAGGGTATAAACATTCTATGTCAGAGGGCATGAACATATTTTAAAGAACTTCATAAATCATCCAAAATTGCTTTCCAAGAAATACTAAACAATTACTGAAAAGAAAATATTCATGAAGTTAATCAACTAAATATATTAACTTATAATCATTATAAACATTCTATAATTGAACTAGAAGTCAAGGCAATTCATAAGGCAGTGTAATAGTTGAGAATGGGCTTTGAAGCCAACCTGTCTGGGTTTAATTCCACTCTGCTACTTGTTAGTTGGGCATTATATTAGTCTGTTAATGCTGCCATACCAGAATACCACAGGGTGTTCTGGGTGGCTTAAGCAACAGAAATTTATTTTCTTACAGTTCTGGAGGATGGAAGTCCAAGATCATGCTACCATCAGGGTTGGTTTCTGGTGAGATCTCTCTCCATGGTTTGCTGATGGCTTGCTGTGTTCTCACATGGCCTTTTTTCTGTGTACATATATCCCCAGGGGTCTCTTCCTCTTCTTATAAGGACATCAGTCCTATTGGATGAGGGCTCCGCCCTTATGACCTCATTTAACCTTATTTATCTCCTTAAAGACCCTATCTCCAAATACAATCACGCTGAGGTTAAAGCATCAACATATGAACTTAAGGGGAGACACAATTCAGTCCATAACAGATATGTTTCACCAAGTTACTTGGTGGTTGCATATGTGAGTTACTTCATTTGTAAAATAAACATGATAATACTTTATTGACTATGATGAGATTAAAAGTATTATAGATAAAACATTCAAGAAGAGTGCCTTACAAAATGCATTTAATAAATAAATAGTATCACATTAAAAATTGAAGGCTTACCTGTTCATTGTATACATTAATCATGATACACTATTAAAAAATAGCTTCTATTACAAAATGTATAAGTTGGACATCCCATTAGCCTTAGTAATTATTAAGAGAAATTAGTAGTTAATAGAAAAGAAATAGAAACATCAAGCAAGTTATCCAAGATCAACATCATACAGTGAGTTGGCAACATGATTAAGAATAAAAACAAATGTTTCAAGAAAAGATACATCCTTGCAATTCCTTTGAAATTAAGATAATTGTAAAAAAGAAGACTACTCATATTTTTGATGAATATTAATTTTAGCTGGTGGAAACATGAAGTTAGAAAAGAAACAAAATTTATGTCATTTGGAAGATTTCAGTTTTATTTATTTAAGATTTTTTAAACTGTCTCTCTTCCATATAGAAAATAAATCTCCCAATACAACCATTCCCAAAATATTTAGTAAAATGCTTAAGAATGAGAAAGACTAGTGCCAAGAGACTAACAGCATTCATCTTGCCTCTTTATTCTAATAAGCTTACTTGAAAATCGAGCAACACGTAAGTACTTACTGAGCTATGTTTTGTGATTAGTGGTAAGCCAAGTACAATTGGGATGCAAAATAAGTTATGACACATAAACAGAAAATTAAGACAATACAGATATGCACACAGTACCTTGGAGTATAGCTGAAGGACATCTAACTCAGCACAGCAGAGGGAGGTTGAACAGGAATGCCAGTGTTATAGTGGTTATGCTAAAAGAAATGGAGAAAATGACATTAAACTAAAGATGAATAGTAGATGGCTGGCCATGGAGGCGGGTCAAAGGGGGAGATCAACCAGGTAGGGGAAGGGAAATCTCCAGGTAAATAGACCACAGGACCAAAGACACAAACATGAGGAAAAAGTTGTAGAAAACTACAAGTAATTCAGTGCTGCTGAACCAGAGTTCCAGGGGGATGAAGCTGGATCATGGAATACTTGTACGTATTGTCAAAGCAGTTTGAAATTTAGTCTGTAGATAATGAGGAACAGCCTGATGTAGTGTTATTGACATCTTAAATAGCAGTTTTCTGTCAGTTCTTAAGAGGATGGGCTTGAAGGTGACAAAATTAGAAGCAGGAAGACCAATAAGAAGACTGTTTTGATGGTCCAGCCAGAATTGAGGTAGTGTAGATAAAAGGGAAAGAAGCTGAAAATGTTAAGAAGTACTTAAACATTAAAATGATCAACTTATGACTGTGTAGATACGGAACTGTGGGAGAGGAAGATGATTAAACAGGAAGTTTAGAAAGAGGAGAAATTTTGAGAGAAGCTGACACGTTCTGTTTCTGAAATATTAGGATCAAGGTGACGATGAGTGGTTGACAGAAAGTCGGATATATGAATCTAGAGCATGAGGATTAAGGCTGGGGTATATGGGTTGAAATAAGAGAATGGATAAGATCACCCCCTGAGTATTTAAAATGACAAATGAGTCAGGGACAGAATCCCGAGAAACACTGACTTTAAAGGATAAGTCATGTGCAAGAAGCCCATGGAAGAAGCAGGGAAGAGAGGAGAACGAGCAAAACACTGGGTTAGAGAAGACAAGTGTGCAAAAAATCAAAACAGACTGTTACCTCTGATGCATGCCCATTGGATATGCCAAATAGAAAATTATTTGTGACCTTAGAGATGTCAGTGTATGTATTGTGAGGTAGTGGGAAAACAAGCAGATTGTAGTGAGTTCCTTTGAGTAGGAGATGGATGTCTGGAAAGACGTTAGAATCTCTTTTGGCTTACACAGGCAGGAGGTAATGTCCGATCACCTGGGGTGATATACTATGGGATGAAGCAAACACAGAGACAGAACTGTCCAAAGTAAGCAATGTGCAGAGAAGTCTGACCCAGAGGTGGAATTATGGTTCAAGCCTAGGATTCCTAGCCTAACACAATGTGTCCTTATCTGAGAGAAAAAAAGGATTTCAAGTGGAGAACTAGTGACTGAAAAAAGCATTATCATTAGAACTTGAAAACAAAGGCACCACAAGCAGAAGTAGTAGTAAGACTGACTTTTATTGTTGTCACCTGCAAGTTACTCAAAAAAGATCCCTTAAATATACCCAGATTAAAGGCAGATCAAGTTACAAAGAATGTATGGGCTAGAATATGCAAGCAAGATTAAGTGGCTCTAACAAAGGGAGAAGAGTGTGGGGATAAGGAGCCAGGGAAGCAGAGAACGGGATTGACAGGAGAGAAACTTGATGAAAGTGTTCAGTCTGGCAGAAATATGCAAGAACACCATAACTAAATTGCCAGAATACATGTCAGGAAAGTAAATTATCCAAAGAAATAAGAAATGGACAAACCAAGAGAGATTAGCACTTCAGAAGTCAAAGATTTGTGAGAGCATCCATCTCAGGCACGCACAAATTACTCCATAAAGGTTTGTTGAATGAAGAACTGAATGAATAAGCAAATTAAGAGGAAAAAATAAGGTTTTTTTTACTGTGGATATTGGCAACAGTTTTATTCTGTTCTACTTTAAATTAGGATGGCTAGATAATATCTATTTTTCATCTAAAATTTTCACTTTTTAAACTGTGCATGAATTATCCCACACTTCGCTAGATGTGTTATTTTATAAAAGTAATCCTTTTTACCATGGAAAATTAAATGGAATCAGTGGAAGCCATTGATAAAGAGCACTTGTAAGCACTAAAAATTAGTTTTTTCTCTACTACTGCCCTATTTCTCAATGTCATCTCTCAGTAAGAAAGGTATTAATCTGTTCAGTTTTATCCTAGAACCATATTTTTACATTTAATTAAAGATACAACACATGCACAAAGCATACCATCACTAAAGGGCATACCTTAGTAAAGACAGTATAACATGCTTCTATAACCTAGCAAAGTCAATCTATGAGTAGAATAAATTAAGGGATAATTTAGTAACTGCCAGAATAGTCTGAGAAGATCTTGTCTGGAGGACAAAACAATAGAAAAATAAATACAAAATGATTAAATCAAAAGGTATACTTTCAATTTAATAAAATGATAAAGAGAAATGGACTTTGAGTCAGAAGGAAAATGTTCTAGTTCTATGACTTACTTTGTAGTCTAGGACAAAACATTTTAGTGCATTTGTGTTTATGTTTCCCAGTTCTTGCTTCCATTCCTTGCCCTCCTCATTTGCTATGCAGTAGCCATAATGATCTTTTGAAGACATAAGTCAAACCATATCACTTCCCTGCTTAAAACTCTCCAATATTTTCTTGTTACAATTAGAATAAAATCAAACCCATTACCCATGACCTTCATCACCCTACATGAACAGAGCCCTGCCTACCTCTCTGAACTGATGTCTTTCCACTTTTCCCCTCATTTACCATTCCTGGCTTGCTTTATGTTCCTTAAACCGTACAAAACTCGTATGTGCTATTTGTCTGTCTGGAATACTGAGCCCCAGGTCCTCCTTTGGTTGGTTGGTTTTCATCATTTAGATGTCAACTCAAATACTACCACCTCAAAGATATCTTCCTTGACTTTCTACAGGAAAATAGTTACCCCACCATCATCCATCTATCTCTTATCATATAACAATGACTTTACTTTATAAAACTTACCACTGTTGAAAATCATGTTTTCACTATTTAGTGTTTTATATAGGGTGTGTCTCACCTATACAACATCTCCTTGCCTATCTTATTCATGACTGAAATCACTGGGTCATAACTGATGCTCAGTAAGTATTTGTAGAAGAAAGAAAAGAAGGAAGGAAAAAAGGAAAGGAAGGGAAAAAGGAAAGGAGGGAGGCAGAAAGAGAGAACTAAATAAACACAATATTTGATAATAAAATGAGACAAAAATATGAAAAGGAATATTGGAAATAATCATCAAGACATTATTTAGATATCACAACATGCTTGACTATATTTAAATACCACACACTTGCTATGATTTAAAAGAACTCCATATACTATTGTTTTCATTTTCTTGATATTTCAGTGAAACCTAAACAATGCAAATATTTTATGCATATGTGAGGGAGTGGGTGTGGATATATGTTTTAATTTTCATGCTTTATTTGGGTGAATATAGGGTATAAAGAAACATAAGAGACACCCCTAGAGCACCTTCAAGATGTCAGCATTCACATACCCATGTGCTACCCCTCTAAATTACATTTCTCCAGCTGGCTTGGTTAATTTTGAAGTGAATGAACTAACAGTGCCATATCACACCCAAGCAGTACAAAACTGTGTAAAAACACAATGAAATAGTGATAAACAATGGATTATTTCAGTGGCATATGGCAGAAACACAGTCAGGCCAGCCTCAAATACAACCCTTGGATTCTGTCTAAAAATCAGTGCTTGAATTATAGACTTAGCATTCAAGGCACTCCTTGTAAGCAGTAAGCAGTTTTTCCAAAGAGGAGAAAAGGAGGGTCAGGTAAAGGAGAAAAAGAAAACACACTGGTCATTGGAGAAGAAAGATAAACTAGAATTAGTGAGTAGTGCATGCCTGCCAATCTACAAGGGGCAATATAAAATGTATGACACATTCAACAGGAAAAAATGGCAACAAATAGATTGATAAGTATGAAGGAAAATAAATATAGAGAATATCAGGGGACATAGAGCAAAGGAGAAAGAAGATAAACAAACAAAATTTTAAAATGTCCTTCTATACTCTCTCTCAGGGTATAAAATTGAAATTTTTACACTAAAATGATGACAAAAACCCCATGTTGCACATTAAAGAAAGGTTAGAAATATGTTGCTAAAGTCTGATCTTCACCATCCCTATGTAAAAAAAATCCCCTCTCCAGGACATGTCTTCCCCCTTTCTTCAATCCCCAACCATCTTCTTCTGGGGAACAATGAGTACTCACTCCAAATTTCTGAGATTAAAGCTTCCATGTGAAGAACCCATAGTGTAGCCCATTTTTTGCCTCTTAATATCTTATTTATAAACTGTAGTTCAATGTCAACAAGACTTTTTCAGTGACAAGTGAGAGATTGCACACACTAAAAATCAATAATAAAGTATTTTTTTCCAGAAGGAGTAGATTCTTGACTATTTGATGCCAGTGGCTACCCACATGTTTTCAAGTGAGAGTCTTGTTGATGCAGAGTTTCTTGATGACACAAGCAATCTGAATAAGGTGAATTATTAACATATTGAAACATTTCAAAATAGTTTGTAAAAGGAGTGACATCAGCAAGATGACCCAGCCCTTGTTTACCCATAGAAACACTGATTTACCAATGATGTATCGATCAGGATACCTTTATGAGAATTCCAGAATCCAGTTAAAAAGTTGCTGTGCAGCAGGCGAGAACAAAACCGAGGACAGACACACTGAAATAACTAAGAAGAGTAATTTCACTTTACTTGCATCAGCCTCTCCCCCAAGCCAGCACAGCTCATTGCCAAGATAGAATGCCCCATCTCATGACTACTCCCTCAGAGGGAAAGTGAAGAATGGAACATGCCTCCCATGTTTTGGCTTTCTGGAGAGCTGCATGAGGAACTGGTTTCTGTCTCAGCTCAGGTGGAGGACTGACAAAACCAGTATACTTTATATGTCTAGAAACGTCTGAAAACAAAGGAAAACTTTGGGTAGATTGTTGCAGCCAGCACAGCTAAGAGCAATTGGGAAAAGCAGCACAACCTTAGGATTCTCCCTCAAGAGGAAGGGAGAAGAGTGGAGCATGTGTTCAGCTTTCCAGCTCTTTAGAGGACTGCTCAAGAGACTGGTTTCTGTCTCACCTCACTTGGAACACTGATGGAATCAACATAGTTTGGATGTCTGGGGACCATTCAGAACATAGGAAAGAGATGGGTGGCTTGCCACAGCTGGCACAGCACAGCATGATCAAGAGAAGGTGAATAACTTGAGGTTCCTCCCTCAGGAGGGAGGGAGAAGAGTGGAGTGTGTTTTCAGGGTTGTGGCTTTCAGAGGGCTGCCCAAGTGACTGGTATCTGACTCAGAGCACTGAAAGAGAGCTGCTATACTCTGGAGGCCTTGAGGCAATGACAATAAGGAGGACTGGGTGGCTTGCTTCTGTAAAACTAGAGAACTTGCAGAGCCACAGACAGTCAAAAGATTACAGGCTCCTGAAAAAGAAACCAACAATTGAGAAATTGTCCATACAGGCCCAGAGAAGTCATATTGCCCAGCAAAAAGGTTTCAGAGGCCCTTGGAATCTCCAGTTGGCTGATTGGTGAGGGTCTGAGCCTCCATGAAGCCAGTCTGTAAGGACTGGGAGAGGTGACTGCTTTTTCAAGTGCAAAACTCCCAGACTTCCCTGGTGGCGCAGTGGTTAAGAATCCGCCTGCCAATGCAGGGAACACGGGTCCAATCCCTGGTCTGGGAAGATCCCAAATGCCGTGGATCAACTAAGCCCATGCACCACAACTACTGAGCCTGTGCTCTAGAGCCCATGCTCTGCAACTACTGAGCCCACACGCCACAACTACTGAAGCCCACATGCTTAGAGCCCATGCTGGCAACAAGAGAAGCCACCACAATGAGAAGCATATGCACCGCAACGAAGAGTAGCCTCTGCTCACCGCAACTAGAGAAAGCCCATGCACAGCAACAAAGACCCAACACAGCCAAAACTAACTAACTAACTAACTAACTAAATTTATTTAAAGAAATTAAATTAAATTTTAAAAATCCCAACAAAAAAATACAAAATATATGAAGAAAGAAGGAAACATGGCCCAATCAAAGGAACAAAAGAAATCTACAGAAAACAAGCATAAAGAAACAGAGGTATATGACTTACCTGAAAAAGAATTTAAAATAACTGTCATAAAGATGTTTCATGAGCTCAAGAAAACAATGCATGAACAAAATGAGAATATCAACAAAGAGATAGAAAATATTTTAAAAGAACCAAACAAATTTTGGAGCTGAAGAATATAAACCTGCACTGACAATGTCACTATAGGGGTTCAACAGCAGATTTGATCAATCAGAGAAAGTGTAAGTGAACTTGAAGATAAGTCATTTAAAATTATGCAATCAAAGGAAAAACAACAATGAAGAAGAAGAAGGAGGAGGAGGAGAATGGGAAGAAGAAGAAGAATGAAAAAGAATAAGAAAACCCAAGGGATTTATGGGACACTCCTAAGTAGATCAGTATATTCATTGTAGAAATCTCAGTAAGAGAAGGCAAGAGAAAGGGGTAGAAAGTTATTTTAACAAACAGTGGCTGAAAACATCCTAAATCTGGGAAAGGAATAGACATCCAGATTCAAGAAGACTAACAAATTCCAACTAGAATGAATCCAAAGAAGTCTAACCAGAGACATATTTTTAATCAATTTGTCAAAAGTCAAAGACTAAGTAAGAAAGAATTTTGAAAGCAGCAAGAGAAAAGAAACTCATCATACATAAGAGAACCCCCTTAAGACTTGTGATATTGTGGCTTATAAGAAATATATATTTGGTCTTCATCCCTGTTTCTGGCACGTTGCACTCAAAACCCTTGGAATTTCCTGAGTGATGAAAGTCATAAAGGTGTCTTTTTTATGTTAATGAGGTGACTTTTGGACCCCTAAGAATGGGGGTTTCCAGTGGAGCCAGCCATGTGATTAGAAGTTTAGAATTTTCAGTCCTACCCTTCAACATCCAAGGAGAGGAGAGGGACTGGAGGTTGAATCAATCACCAATGGCCAATGAGCTAATCAATCACTCCTATGTAATAAAGCCTCCTAAAACCCCAAAAGGATGGGGTTTGAAGATTCCTAGTTGGTGAACATGTGTAAATTCAGGGAGAGTGACATGCCTGGAAAGGGCACAGAATTTCCATACCCTTTCCCCATATCTTGCTCTATGCTTCTTCCATCTGGCTCTTCCTGAGTTATATCCTTTTATAATAAACCAGTGATCTAGTAAGTAAAATGGTTCTCTGAATTCTGTGAGCTGCTCTAGCAAATTAATCAAACCTGAGGAGATCATGGGAACCTCTGATTTATAGCCAGTCAATCAGAAGTACAGGTAATAACCTGGACTTATACTGGTCTGTAAAGTTGAGGAAGATGATCTTGTAGAACTGAATCCTTAATCTGTGGGATCTGATGCTATCTCCAGGTAGATAGTGTCAGAATTGAGTTGAATTCTCAGACACCCTACTGGTGTTGAAGAATTACTTGGTGCTGTGTGGGAAACAACCCCTCCTCCACCCAACGACACACACACACACACACCCATAGCTTTGGAATTGCTACCAGAACCAAAAGAAGATTATCAGTGAATTTCTCAGCAGGAACATTACAAGCAAGCCAGGAGGGAGTGGTATGATATGTACAAAGAGCTCAAAGAAAAACCTGCCAATCAAGAATATCATTCCTGGCAAAGCTGTCCTTCAGAAATGAAGGAAAGATAAAGACATTCTGAGACAAACAAAATCTAAGAAAATTCAGCACCACTAGAGCTGGCTTAAAAGAAATGCTAAAGGGAGTCTGTCAAATGGAAAAAAAAAGGACATTTAACAGCAATACAAAAGTATAAATATTACTGGCAAAGGTAGATATTTAGACAAATAAAGAGTGCTGTAATACTGCAGTGGTGGTGTGTAAATCACTTTTAATTCTGGTATACAGGTTAAAACACAAACTATAAAAAATAAATATACCGTGTAAATCAACTATGCTCCAATAAATTTTTTTTAATAAAAATAAATAAATAAATAAACAAACCCAACAAATTGTGTAGAGTAGGATCATACCTCAACATAATAAAGACCAGGTGCAACAAACTCAGAGCAAACATCATACACAATGAGGAAAGATTGGAAACTTTTCCTTCAAGATCAAAGATAAGACAAGGGTGCCCACTCTCACCATTTTTATTCAACATAGTACTGAAAGTCCTAGCTAGAGCAACTAGACAAGATGAATAAATAAAAAATATCCAAGTTGGAAATGAAGAAGTAAAATTGTCATTATTTGCAGACAACATATCGTATATATAGAAAATCCTGATGACTCAATGAAAAAAACTGTTAGAACTAATTAACAAATTCATTAAAGCTGCAGATATAAAATTAACATACAGAAATCAGTGGCATTTCTATACACTAACAACAGAATACCTGAAAAAGTCATTTAAAAAAGTATCCCATTTATAATAATAACATCAAAAACAATAAAATACTTAGGAATAAATTTAATTTAACCAAGGAAATAAAGGATCTGTGCAATGAAAACTATAGGACTTTGATGAAATGAAAAAAAACACAAATAAATGGAAAGATATCCCATGTTCACAGATGGAAAGAATTAATATTGGTAAAATATCCATACTATCCAAAACCATCTATAGTTTCAATACAATTGCTATCAAAATTTCAGTGGCATTTTTCACAGAAATAGAAAAATACTAAAATTTGTATGGAACCACAAAAGACCTTGAATAGCTAAAGCAATCCTGAGAAAGAAGAAAGCTGAAGGCATTACATGTCCAGATTTCAAACTATACTACAAAGCTATTGTGATCAAAACAGTATGGTACTGGCCAAAAAATGGACACAGATACCAATGAAACTTTTATCTTACACAATACACAAAAATCCACTCAAAATAGATTAATGATTTAAATGTAAGATCTGAAACTATAAAATTCCTAGAAGAAAACATAGGGGAAACTTTTTATGACATTGGTCTTGGCAATGATTTCATGGATATGACACCAAAAGCACAGGCAACAACAGCAATAAAATGGGACTACATCAAGCTGAAAAGCTGATGCACAGCAAAGGAAAGAATCAATAAAGTAAAAATACAATCTATTGAATGGGAGAATATATTTGCAAAACATATATTGGATAAGAGGTTGATATCCAAAATACATAAGAAATTCTGACAGCTCAATAGCCAAAATAAATAAATAAATGTGATTTTAAGAATCAGCAAGGGACTTGAATAATCATTTCTCCAAAGAAGATATATAAATGGTCAACAGGTATGAAAAGATGTTCATCCTCACTAATCACAGAAATGCAAATCAAAGCCACAATGAAATATCACCTCACACCTGTTAGGATGGCCATTATAAACACACAGACACACATAAACACACACACACACACACACACACAAACACAAACACACTCTAACCAGTGTTGGTGAGGATGTGGAGAAATTTGGACCCTTATTAGTCAGAATGTAAAATGGTGAGTTGCAATGGAAAACAGTATGGAGTTTCCTCATAAAGTTAAAAATAGAACTACTATATGATTCAGTAATCCCACTTCTGGATATTTATCCAAAAAACTGAAATCAGAATCTCGAAGAGATATTTGCACTCCCTGTTTATTGCAGCATTATTGACAATAGCCAACAGGTGGAAATAACCTAAATATACATTGACAGATGAATGGGTAAAGAAAATGTACATATATATATATATATATATATATTTATATACACACACACACATATATGTATACACACACATATATATATCACAATAGAATATTGATATTCAGCTATAAGAATAAAAGGAAATACTGTCCTATGCAACAACATGGATAAATCTTGAGGACATTATGCGAAGTGAAATAAACCAGTGAAAGAAGGGCAAATAATACATGATTCCACTTTTATGTAGTGGAGTCACTTATATGACTATCTAAAATAGTCAAACTCACAGAAACAGAAAGAAGAATAGTGGTTGCCACGGGCTGGTGGAAGGGGAAAATGGAGAATTGCTGTTCAACGGATTTAGAGTTTCAGTCATGCAAGATGGAAAAGTTCTTGAGATCAGCTATACAACATTGTCCTTTTGTTTTGTACACTTACAATTCTGTAAAAAGAATACATCTCAAGTTATGTGTCTTTTGCCACAATTAAAAAATAATTTGTAACATTCACCAAAAAAAAAAATTCCTTACTTTATTTATAAATATGAAAGTACCTTTTAATCTATAGCTTATTTTTATTTATATATACTGTTCAATGATTTAAAAGTAATCATTGTAAAATTAAATTATCTTGGCAAATATGGCTTCTTACAGTAGGAAATATTTACCTTCATACAGTGACTGAAAAATAAAGATTTCCTAATCTCAACTCACTGCTCTCTAATAATAATATAAAATTATAAATTAAAACTTTCAACTCCTATTTGAAGCATGAAACTCCAGAGCCACTCCATATTAAGGGGAAAAAATATGTGCTTAAAGCTAAGATTCAAATTTTATTTCCCTGGAGGAGCTTCTGTCCTCAGAGAACCCACCACCAATATAAATCATAATACAATGATAACCAAAGGGACTTCCACAGATAATGACATTTATTGCATTACCTCTGAATTGCCCCAGCCTAATGGAGAGTAGCCCCAAAGCATATGTATACTGCAGATCATTGTACTTAAAAAGTCAAATGTGTTTTGTCTGTATTTTAAAATGTTGCTACTTACGCACCAAACATGGGTTCCACTGTCCACTTCTCTCACACAGCCTTTTACACAACATAAAACCTTTAATCATGGTATTAGTATACTCTTCCAAGCAAATGAAATGATGACTTGCTCACATCCCTGCTTTTCCCATATGATCATGGCAAAATGAGATATGGGCAATTAACTGGTTAGCCCAATTCAGCATGGACTCTTAATAAAATTGTGAAGAGGGAGTAGTCTGTGGTTCATGTAGAAAATTTGGGAAGAGCTCATTGTGAGGCTAATGAAAATATTCATTTATTCATCTCTATGAGGTCAGGAAAAGCATGTTATTCTGGTTTTCACTATGTCCCCAACGCTCTGAAAGTGTTCAGTAAAAATTCCTTGAAGGAATGAGTGAAGGCATGCCCAAGGTTATATGGATCTAGTCTGGAAAAGGGTAATTAAGCAAAAGTACATGCCTTGACAGTATATTAAAATACCAAGCAAACAGCTCTTTATTGCCATAGGAGTCTTCGTTATGGTCAACATTATGAAATCTACAATTCAGAGCCAGTCTCCCGTATTTATTTAAGTGTTCACATAGAATTTATTCACTTATGTTTTCTTCATAAAAGGCATTATTTAAAACTTGTTAGCTGAATCCAAAAAATTAACGACTACTTCTTTTTCCATAATTTTACCCAAATGATGAAGTACACTTTAAACATATACCGTGCTGTATGTCAATTATATCTCAATAAAACTGGAAGGAAAAAAAAAGTTCATGGAGAAAGACTGCTGTAGTGTCTGAAATTGTATAATATACAAAACATGCAGCCAACTTTGCTCTAAATAATCTGAAAACAAATTTATATTCAGCGTTTAAGCTTAAACCTTAATCTTACCAAAGATTAAATATATCCTGCTGTCCAGTAGTTTGTGTTCTGTAAATCTTTCTTTAAACAATCTCAAATGAATGAATTTATTCTCACAATTTGTGCATTGTTAGAATTGTCCAGTAATTTCATCTTAAGTAAATAACTATATTTATTTATGCCAGTAATGTTACAAACCTTTATCATTCTTCCTGAAATCACTTAGCTGGACTTGCCCACTCATTTTTAACAGATGGCCTAGCCTCCTACCTCACAGAGAAAATAGCAACCATCAGTCACAAACTCCACCCCCTACATTATCTGCATGTTCCTCATCCTTCCAAAGATAACACCTCTATCTGTATTCTCGATTTCATCTTCCCCTCCCTTCCCTTTTCCTCTCTTCATGGGTTCTTTCAATAACTGCTTATCGAGTGCCTTCTAGTGTCAGAATATTCAAAGCTGGGGATACAGTGTTAACCAAAACAGACGAAGGCCCTCTCCTCATGGATTTTCCATTCTACTGTGTCCTCCAAGCCCTTTTTAACGTTCACCTCCTTTTTCATCTTCAATATATCCTCTCTTGGTGGCTCTTCTCTTTCAGCTTACAAGCCTATATAACTCATCTTCACACTAAAAATGCATCTTCTCACTTTGCTGACCTTGAAGGTATGTGTCTCCTTCCCATACTGCTACAATCTAGAATCAGCTGCAGTTTCTGTCTCTCCTTGCACTACCTTTTTTCACTCCTCAATGCACAGCAATTTTACTTTTGTTCTCTTACTCTAGTGAAACATTATATATCCTCAGGCTTTGACATAGTCCTACTTCCTTTGAATTCTCATGAATTCTAGGACAGAATGTAGTTTGTTCTCTTTTTGCTGCCACCTGTTCCTCTGCCTGCACCTTTACCGTTGGACTCCCCTAGATTCCTACTTTGGCTCTCTTTTCTCATTCTATCCATTTTTCCTGAACCATCCTACCTATGGTTTCAACTTCTACCTATGTGCCAATGACTCCAAAATCCTGTATATTCAGACCCTCCTAAATACCTTATCTACATTTTCAGGTAGCCAATAGACATTCGTTCTTAAATGCCCACCAGCATCACTTGCTAAAGAGATGGTACTTACTGCTACAGAGTAGCATAAAGAAAAGTATTACCAGCTATGGAACAGAAAAGCTCCAAAACGCCAGTGATTTCGTGAAATAGGAGTATTTTTCTTGCTTATATAAGGTTCAGTTGGTGTTGGTGGTGGCAGTGTAGTGCTGGGGTAAATCTGGTCCCCTGACCTAAGTTCCTAGAGACTCTTTTATTATGTGGCTTCCAAGGTCATCCAACAGGGCTTCATCTGGCCTGCAGTTGGGAAGAGAGTTCATTAGATGGTGCGGAAGGCTTTTACGCACCAGTTCTAGATGTGGTATATTTCACTTTTACCCGTATTCCAAGGAACAGAATTCAGTCATATGGTCCCATGTAGATACAAAGGGCTTGGGAACGATAGTCCATAGTCTAGCAGCCACTTTCCAGCTGTACAAGGGCAATGCAGATTTCCAATAGACATCTAGCATTCTCTGCCACAGAAGTCATGGGTGACCTTTGCAGAGACAGACTTTTGTTTCCAGTCAGTTGAATAAGGACTGAGAAGTATGAAAGTGGAGACTATCTGGGCACTTCTCTTTCTGGAAGCACAACTAGAGGTGCTAATTTAATTTAATGTTTACAGAACCAAAACTTGTTTGTTAAGGCAAGGAAAGAGCTTGGAAAGCAACTGGCCTCTCTGTCTTCTACCTTTATTCCTTTAATCCAAACTTCGCATAATTACCAGAATGTCATAGGTTTCTTCCCTAATTTTTTCCTCTGTAAATTTATGGAATTAGTTTTCTGGTAATAAAAGTAACAGATTAATCTTTCTGAAACTCAGTTAATCATTTCGTTCCCTGTGTTAAGACATTTAACAATTCTAAGATAAAGTACAAGCACGTACTGTGTCATGAAAGCCTTACAACAGGACGCCAGCCAAACTTACCTATCTCACTGAACTCACTTGTCTCCCATCAGTTCAGCAGTATTCTAGTCTCCCTAAGGTTGGAAGAAGCCAAGAACAAAGAGGATGCTGGGAATATCCTTCCTATGATGTTTTGAGTTAGAATCAACCATTGAGAGGCACCACACAAGATTTGGAAGGTAAAGAGAAAAAGAGGGCATTATTCCTCAGATATTGCAAGCAGGTGCTTGCGTAGTTATGAGATCTGAAGTACCTTCTGAGTGGCTCTTGAGAATCATTCCATAGATATTCTGCACTATAGTAGTCTTTATCTCCCCAAGGCCTTCCAATGAATATAAGCTTCTAATTCCCTGAATTAAACATTTCAACCTTGAAATTTAGAAAGTGCCTGAAATTTTCCTGAACAAACATTGATATACCCACCCAAGTGGACACACGCGCACACACAAAAACACACCCTACGCTCCAGCCAAACCGAAATTCTTGCCATTACTAAAATCCAGTTCATTGTTTTGATATCTGTTGCTCTCTTTGCATGGTGCAAATTTTCCCCGACATTTCTGCCTGAAAAATTCCCACTGTCTTTCAAATTCACCCATCATCTCCTAACTGAAACCTTCCCTGCTTCCCCCAATTACTGACACATTCTCCATGGGGAGCCCATAACATCTTGTTCGTACCTCTCACAGGGTACCTAAAACATTGTTTACATACCCCACCTTGTCGAGAAGAATCATGTTTTGTTATACTTTGTGGCCTCAGTTGCTAGTGCAAAGACTGTCACATAGTAGGCTTTCAACAACATGGGTTATAGGGTCCACTTTTTAAAAAAAGGTTCCATTTTGAAACAAAATGTCATTAATATAAATGAACATTTTCTTCACAGCATACTCTCAAAACTGAGAGAGTAAACCTGTATGTGAGGAATGCACCTAAGGCTCACTGAAGCATCCTGGGAGCCCCTCTCTCCTGGAGTACGTGAACATGAACGGACAGATAAGCAACTTATCCTGCCTGCCCTCCCGCCCCACCACTTGCCTTTCTCCTCTGAATCTCTTTATCACTCACAGATGTAGTTATTCCATATACTGGCATCCTAGGAAACAGGTTTTATCCCAGTTCCTGACTCCGGGATCCTCATACATTTCACTCCCAAACACCTGCTGTAGAGGAAAGGGCTCCTGCATGTCGTCACGTGAATGACACTGCATGGCTGACCTTCCCACGGGAGATGCCCTGGTTGCCCAGGCAAGTGGCACCACCTGCCACCTCAGCAGCAGCCTGGGTGCAGGGGACCGTACTCCAGCCACGTGTGCAAGGCAGTAGCAACACAGCCAGGAGAGGAGCCCCAGCTGCAACGTCAGATTTCCCTCATTAACACGGGCTCAAAGTGACTCTGCTATTTCAAATGGCTCCTCTTTTATTAAATTGATGCCAGTTTCTGTGTCTTGCCCTATCCCAGGAATTTTCAGACTGCTGCTGAAGGCAAAGACAGAGAAAAAAAATTAATCTGACGAGCCCTTTTGCTTGGTTTTAATTTCCATGAGAAGCTTTATTCAGATGAAATACTTTTAAACATTTTAAACAAAAGTTACAACCGTGCATTCTATTGATTCAGCAAATATGGCATTTATTGAGCATTGGCTTGACCAGGGTTGTCTTAGGAGCTAGAGTAGACTGATAAAACAAGATAAACATGTTCCTTGCACTCTTGGAGCTTCTAGTGGGGTTTTATTGAAGGGTTTGGGGAATAAATAAAAAAAAATAAATGTGCAATATAAGAGTAAGCGCTATGAAGAAAAACAGAGCAGAGCAAAAGTATAGAGAGGGCCCATGGGGGTAGACGGAACACACTCTTTAAGCCGGCGTGGTCCAACAACTCCACTGTGATGCGGAGCCCTTAGTGTCAAAATCTGAATAAAGCAAGGGAATAAGCCAGGGAAGTATCTATGGGAAGAGCATTCCAGGCAATGAGAAGAGAAAGGCCTGGGGTAGTAGAGTCTGGAGTGTTCAAAGAACAGCAAGAGGGCTAATGTGGCTTCACGTGAGAGGTGGGAGATGAGCTGGAGAGGTGAGCAGGGACCGGGTCACTTAGAGATTTGCAGCTGAAGTCAAGGCTTTAGTGCGAGCCTAAATTACTATGACACTTGTGACAGGACTTTAATTAGGGCCACGCTCAACGTTCCTTACTCCTCTTGGGGAATGAAAATAAATTAGCCAGTCTAGAAGGAGTAAAACCAAGAAAGTTATTCCTGGTGCCAATTGTTCTGTAATTTGTTATGCTATCTATTTTCTAAAAGTAATTACCTTGTTAAAACTTCTCATTTATTTACACCCAAAGGACTTTGAATAAACTGAAGTTAAATGGGTGTGAGTGTTTTTACAAAGTTGGGGGAAATTACTTAGCCTGTGGTAGAAGAGATTTTGCCAATGCCCTTGTGAAATTCTTTTAATTTCCTGGGAATGCAGTCATGTTTTTTTGATTTTTGATTAAACCTTAGAAGATGATCTACTGTTTTACATATGAGAACACTGTGACTTTTGCAAAAGTCATGCAGGTCACGGTGGCTCTTCCAATCAGATTTTGGCAGCACTTCAGGATGTGGGGTGGGCTTGGGAGCCAGATACACCCGGACTTACAATCCAGCCATATTCCTTCTGCTACTCTGAGCCCCAGTTTCCCCAAATTGGTTGATAATTGGAATCAAATGTAAACATCTAGCCTAGTGCCTGGCACATCACATGCACTTTAAACTAGTATTTCTGTCTCTTTAGTACCAGTCATTACACTTCATAAAGCTGGTGAAAAAGAACACTGTTGTACTTCTTCTCTGAAGAATATTCCCCAAGGCCACAGCGTATTTTGTTTTCTCCATTAACTTTTCCCTTTCTCTTACCATATCTCTTAGAAGCTAAGTCAGAGTAAGAAAAGCCCTCCCTTCTCCCCAAATATAACAACCTTCAAACAGAAATAGGCCGCTGTTGTAACCAGGACCTCTGCCACATCATATACACAACAAACAAATGGATCCCAAACCTATCTGGCAGGATTTTAATACCTATTATTGACCCTTCTAGACCCACATGCTGCTACATTTTGGTTTGAAAGACATTTCTACACATGTAAATTCACTCCCATTGATAGATTAGCCACTTAATCTCAAAGTACGTTGCATGAGTGCTATCTGGTTCTAGGATTCATAGTAGCAATTTGTAACTTGAAGAAAGAAAATATACAGTGGCACCTAGCAGATATTTGTCTCTGGCTTCTTATGTGACAAAACCCTCTGGAACTTTTGTAGTTGCTTCAAGTTTCTAAGCTCCCAGGGAAGCATCTTTGAAGAGCAACAAACTTGCTGATATAAGGGAGAATTCTTGAGGTTGTTATTCCAGATTTCATGAATCATTAACGATCTGAGGTAAACCCAAGGTTTACCAACTGGCAGTTTTGTTCATTTGCTTCCAATTCATTGTCACCATTATGTAAAAATGGCCCACCCTACACAGGATACTTACCTATCTGCCTATTCGGTCATGAACTGCCCCCGGCAACTAGAGCCTCAGCCCAGTGCTGGGCTACATATTGACTTTTGGCATTGCTCTTAAGTCTATTCTTGTCACAAACTCATAGTATAAATCATTTTCAGTTTATTAAAATTCAAAACACATATATTAAAAATCTAAGTATCAAAATTGCATGTAGACACTAGAAATTTCTTAACAATGTCAAGGTGTAAAACCCATTTGCTCTCTTCCATGGCCTTTGGTGCTCTTTCCTTCTAAGCAGGGGTGCTTGGGGGAACTTATTTCAGAGTCAGATTCCCTGGACTTCAAAAGATTCCATGTAGAATATTGGAGGTATTGAGGAATATATTTTCCTGCTTTTCCCAATGAGGTTCTAAGAAGCTAGCAGACTGGCTAGAGCTGTACTGAAGAAAACAAGCCAGAAAAGAGAAGTAGAAATTCACTGTGACATCATGGAGAAAAGGGAAAGTAACCCTTTTCATTATCATCTTTTTCCCTCTTCTTTGATCAGAATTCTTTTCATCTCCTCTGAAACTTCCACTCGCTTCTATGCTTCCAAAGCCCATGTCTACTGTATCTTACATGTAACCTTGCCACGTTCACTAAATTGAACAGAGAATGTTTTTTCAATGTCTCCATTTACAGATTCGAGTTTTGACCTTTCTCTTACATAGTAATATCTGGTATTATATACTAGATATTAATAAATAGTAACCACTATTATGGTAACCAATTCATCAATATTATCTTCATTAGAATTAGTGATAATTACCATCAATAGGAATTTCATAACGTGAAAGAAATAACTGTCATCTGTAAGAAACAATATCCTACTTTGCTGAAAGATTTCCCACCTTCACAATGAAATATTTTATATTTCTCCTTCCCCATGAAAAGGAGATAACAAACATTTTTGAATAGACATAGCCTTATTCATTGTGGACAATTATACCACTGACAAAAGTACTTTACTACATTTTGGGATAAAGTTTTAACAGATATTTCCTGTTTCATTCAGTAGATGAAGCATGAGTATTTGGTTCAGTAAATGAAGCATGAGATTTAAATCAGGATTAAAAAAATGTCCCCTGAACATTTTACTTCCAATGGAAACATTTGAATGTTAACAATTCACTTTCTTCTTTGGCTCTCCATTGTCACCAGATCCTCTTATTGTCTTATGTGTAATATTTATAGGGTCATATTTAGATAAAGCAAGAACATAAATAAGAGATTAAAAACAAACTCATCATTGCATGGTACATATAAGGAAATGTCCTAAGTATCATTAATGACCAGGCTCCTTTCTTTCCATGCCACTTTTTTACTCAGGTTTCTACTGTATGCACATTATTTGATGGGATAAGTATAAAATACTTATAGTAACATGTATATTACAGGTATCCCCAGAGACATGAAGCAGCAAATATGTGCTTTTTCCTAAATAGAAAAAAATAAAAATAAAACAAACTAAAGCAATGGCTTCCAAAGCATGGACGCTGGACTAGCAGTAATATCATTACTAAGAACTCATTAAAAATGCAAATTATCAAGGCTCCATCTCATAAATACTGAATCAGAAACTCAAGAGTGCAGCCCAGCAATTTATGTTTTAACAAGGTCTCCAGGTGATTCTGAAGCAGCTGAAAGTTTGAGAACCACTGACAAAGGGTTTTTCTTTTTCAATTAGAATTAATGTATTTTCTTTACGTGTATTCACACCTGGAAGTCTTTAAAAAGTCCCATTTCATGACTAAGACCAAAGTAATAGACTTGCTATGCAAGTAGTCCAGAGATAACCATGAGAGTCATCCATCAGTACCAAAAACTTCAGTTGAGCCTGGGTTTGTAAGTCAGTAAAGAAAATGAAGGTTTTATCATAAAAAATAAAAATGCAAAGACATGTGCATCCATGGAAGTCAAAATGCCATTATTTAAATGCTACCTACATGTTCATAACTATTCCAAAATGAAATAAAAATTCATTTAGGTAAGCTAAGAGAATATCACTTAAAGATGTGTGGTTGGCAGAATTCTGGCTCCTGTAATATTTGTTCATTACTCCCAGGAATATATTAGATTATATAGCAAAAGGAACTTGGAAGATGTAATTAAGATCACTAATCAGCTGACTTTAAAATAGGGAGATTATCCAGGTAGACCTAATATAATCACATGAGCCCTTAAAATCAGAGATCTTTCTCCAGCTGGTAGCAGAAGGGGAAGTCAGAGAGTCAAAGCAGGAGAAGGATTTGACCTGCTACTGTTGGCTTGAAAAAGAAGGAGGTTAAGGAAATGGGGACCTCAGTCCTACAACTGGATTCTAAAAACCACCAGTGAGCTTGGAAGCAGACTCTTCCCCAGAGCCTCCAGGTAAGAGCCCAGGCTGGCTGGCACCTTGATTTCAGCATTTAGAAGGTGCTGAGCTGAGAGAACCTAGCTGAGCCATGTTATGCCCAGATTCTGACTTCAAGGACTATAAGATAAGGAATGGGTGTTGTTTTAAGCTGCTGAATTTGAAGTAATTTGTTATGGCAGCAACAACAAACAAATACTGGCTGTTAACTTAAAATGCTGTTGCAAGTCACCCACATTTTGCAATGAACCTGCTGCTTTTGACGGCAAAAGAACCACCTGAAAATTTAACATTCAGAACATGAGGTCTTCCCTAGTGAGCTTTTGTAATAGTCAGATTATCTGAACTATCCCTTTGGCTTCCTAAAGGCAGTCACTCCTTCAGTACATTTGCCTTGAAGGCACACTCACTTTCCTTTTAGGCTAGACAGCAGCATCTAATATTCATATATCAATCTCTGGAAACTAGAAAGATGTGCCTATCTTTTTTCTTTGCTCTCCTCCTTTAGAGGAATCTTTCTGTGTAAAGGGAACTTAGTTCATGGGTTCAGAGAAGAGCCACAGCTAGCCACATTGCCATATCTTGATGGGCTTTAATCTGTGACATATTGTCAAACCCCAGCATTTAAAGGAAAACAAAGTCTTTCAAATGTGAGTTCAGTCATTTTTCACTTTGCAGACATTTAATTTAACTCTTTTTATTTAAGGGAAGCATGAAGAGGGCTCCTCATAAGTTTATGATATTACCCACATAGTGAAGTCCCCAAGCCCTTGAAGAAGCCAGGTTAACAAGGAGACTCTGGGCAAAGGTGACAGATGGTGTATTAGTTGCTAGGGCTGCTATAACAAAGTACCATAGACCAGGTGGCTCAAACAACAGGAATTTATTTTCTCATGGTTCTAGAGGCTAGAAGTCCAAGATCAAGGTGTCAGCAGGGTTGGTTTCTTCTGAAGGCCTTGTAGGTGGCTGTCTTCTCCCTGTGTCTCCACAGGGTCTTCCCTCTGTGTATGTCTGTGTCCTAATCTCCTCTTCTTATAAGGACATCAGTCATATTGGATTAGGGTTCACTCCAATGACATCATTCAACCTTAATTATTTTCTTAAAGGCCATATCTCCAAATACAGTCCCATTTTGTGGTACTAGGAGCTAGGACTTCAACACATAAATTCAGGGTGGGGGTGGGGTGGAGAGGGGGACACAATTCAGCCCATAACAAGTGGCATTCAGTTACTTACTTCAGGAGTATAGCTCATCTATTCATGGCTACCAATGGTCCATCCAGACAGAGCATCAGAACCTTTCTCACTTTTGTCAAGGGGCTCCAGAAGTGGTTTATCTCCTATGTAAGGCCAGAAAGGATAATAGCTATATTTGCAAAAATTAGGTAATAGGAAGTGATAGAGCCATGATAAAGCCAAGTCTGCTGATACAAAGCCCAGTGACCTTTCTATTTTGTTGTACCATTAGTACTGCTTTACAACAAAAAGCTTCTCAAGAAACCATTTGCATTCTCTTTATATCATAGTTACTAAGACATTCCATTAAATTATAAATACATTAACATTTATCCATTCAACTGTTTATCTCTCTTGTGTTCTCTCCATGCTTCCTGAAGTATCCATAATGGAGAGGATTCAATTTTATTTAATTTCATGTATTTCACTGAACATAAAAGCTAATTAAAATAATCCTTGACATTGATTTCATCAGTGTGGCAGACACTGTAACTGAGTGGTTTACGTGCATTATCTCATTAAACTCACAATAACCCTGTGAGCTAAACAAATGTCAGAAATGGGAACTGAGGATTAGAGGTTCAGTGTCTTGCCAAAAGTCACACACCAGTATACAACAGAGCCGGGTCTATCAAGATATATACAACTGCCTCTCTGATGGTGATTAGCTTCAGAATATGATAGGCAAAACTTCTATTACAGAATGAAGAAAAGTGGCATCATAATTCATGAGTTCCAGTATATAATGAAAAAATATATTGGCAAGAGGTAACTCACTAATTGTATTGCTATATAATATAAGCTCTGGCCATCAACCTGTCCTTACAAAGTTTGGATGCTTCTGCATGTGAAACACATCATGGGCTTTTAGAGGTGGAAAAACCCTTTCTATTTTGTACCAAATTATAAGATCCTCTAGAAACATTATGTTCAAATATATAAAATGGAATTAAGAATAGAATATAATTTTCAGACAAGAGGCACACTACTCTGGTACTCAGGTCAAAATCATTAATGTAATGGCTGTGACTACCTACTTCAGAGACAACATGAAGAAGGAATGGGCATTTTCAAGAGGAAAAACATAAACAAGCACTGCCTTGGAGAGAACAAACAGACATACATCGAAAGCAAACCTAGACCAATTCTTCTCCAGGAACAAAAATTAATCTAAAACTCACACTAGTAAACTTCTTGCTAGGAAAAACAAAAAAAATTCAATATTTGAATGACACTACAAATTCCTATTGATCTATTACAAGTAAACTATTACCATTTCCTAGTAATATTTTTATTGTTCTAGCAGACTGTTGAGAGCAACTATTCTCTTTTCTTGTCAAGCCTTGAATTGAAACAACCTCATCTACAAATTCAGTGCCACGACCAGGAAGGACTCCAGCTTCACTGAGAGCCTGGAGGTCTAGGTGTGCCTCCCCATCTCCAACTGTGGAGAGGCACATCGCCTTCTGCTGGTTAAAACTCTGAGGCCACAGCATAAATACCCTTCAAAAAAGTGAAGTAAAGAATCCAGATAAACATGTGCTACAAAAATTTTCCACCAGCAAATCTGCACTAAAAGGAATGTTAAAGGAAATTTGGGGGGCACAGGAAAAGTATACCAGATTGAGATTTGAATCTATACAAAGGAATTAACACCAGAAACAGTAAACATGAGTAAATATAAAAGAAAATTGTCCTCATTTTTAATATACTTAAAAGATAATTGGCCCACAGGCACATGAAAAGATGCTCAACATCTCTAATCATCAGGGAAATGAAAATCAAAGCCACAGTGAGTTACCACTTCACACCCATCAGAATGACTATCATCAAAAAGAACAAAAAGAACAAGTGTTGACAAGGATATGGAGAAAGGGGAACCCTCATACACTGCTGGTGGGAATGTAAATTGGTGCAGCCACTGTCAAAAACAGTATGGAATTTTCTCAAAAAACTAAAAGTAGTAGAACCACCATATTATCCAGCAATTCCACTCCTTGGTATATATCCAAAAAAAAACCCCAAAAAAACAAAAAAACAAAACCCCAAAACACTAATTTGAAAAGATACATGCATCCCAGTGTTCATAGCAGCATTATTTACAATTGTCAAGGTATGAAAGCAACCTAAACGTCCATCGACAGATGAATGGATAAAGAAGATGTGATATATATATATGTGAGATATATATATATATATATAGTTCATGTTTTTCCTCTTGAAAAAGTTCTTTCTTCTTGAGCTCTCCTGGGGTTCTTCTCTAAATTTTCTTCCTGGGTGATCTTATTCATTTCAGTGGCTTTACATGTCGTCTTCATGCTGAAGGCTCCCAAATTTTTGTCTCTTTTGAAAGGGGTTCCAATGCTGGCTCAGACTAAGCCAACCATGGTACTGCATTCTGTGGCCACAGAGATTGGTTTAGGGAAGAGCATTAGACATGGTTAGAGCCTATGGGACTTTGCTGGAATTTTTTCCAGTTCTTTCCTCTGTTCATGTTTTTCCTCTTGAAAATGCCCATTCCTTTTTCATGTTGTCTCTGAAGTAGGTAGTCATAGCCATTATATTAATGATTTTGACCTGAGTACTAGAGTAGTTTGCCACTTGTCTGAAAATTCTATTCTATTCTTTTTTTTTTAATTTATTTTATTTTATTATTTATTTATTTATTTTTGGCTGTGTTGGGTCTTCGTCTCTGTGCGAGGGCTTTCTCTAGTTGCGGCAAGCGGGGGGTCACTCTTCATCGTGGTGCACGGGCCTCTCACTATCGCGGCCTCTCTTGTTGTGGAGCACAGGCTCCAGACGCACAGGCTCAGTAGTTGTGGCTCACGGGCCTAGCTGCTCCGTGGCATGTGGGATCTTCCCAGGGCTCAAACCCGTGTCCCCCACATTGGCAGGCAGACTCTATCCACTGCGCCACCAGGGAAGCCCCTATATTCTATTCTTAATTCCATTTTAGATATTTGAGCATAATGTCTTATTTCTAGAGAATCTTATAATTTGGTATGAAATAGAAAGGGGTTTCCTACCTCTAAAAGCCCATGATATGTTTTACATGCAGAAACATCCAAAAAGAAAAAAAAAAAAAAATATATATATATATATATATATATATGAAATGGAATGTTACTCAGCCATAAAAAAGAATGAAAGTTTGCCTTTGCAACAATGTAGATGGACTTGGAGGTCATTATGCTAAGTGAAATAAATCAGACAGAGAAAGACAAATAATGTATGATATCACTTATATGTGGAATCTAAAAAATACAACAAACAATTGAATAAACAAAAGAGTAGACTCACAGACATAGAGAACAAACTAGTGGTTATCAGTGGGAAGAAGGAAGGGGAGAGGAGCAATAGAGGGGTAAGGGAGAAAAAGGGTTATTATGGGAAATTACATGTGTGAAACTTTTGAAAATTGTAAAACACTATAGAATTTAAAGAATCTTTCATGCAGTAAAAAAAGAAACCTTTTAAAAAAGAAAGAATATAGTACACTGTACTCCACACACACACAAAATAGACTATTTAAATAAAAAATAAAAACAATATGCTGGGATTTATAAATGTATGGTAGGGTTTGTAAATGTATGACACAAATAGCACAGAAAACAGGAGGAAGGAATGGCAGTATACTGTCATAAAGTAGAGAAGAGATATATTATTTGAAAGTAAACTGTGATAACTTAAGTACGCATATATAAACCTTCAACACAGAGTGATCACTAAAAAAATTGAGAATTGAGGTGTAGATATTAATTTGAGTGGAGATAAAATGATATTCAAAAATACTTAACCAAAAACATAACAGGAAAAGAAGAAGAAAACAACAACCAAAGGAAAAAAAAAAAAGATAAAGAAAAAACCCTGAATCAAATAGAAATTGTAGAGTAAGGTCATAGATTTAACCCAATCACATTGATAGTTATAATAAAGGTAAATGAGCATGTTGGACTAAAACAACAATAAAAAAAAATGACAGTAAGAATCACACTTGAAATGTAAAATTTCAGATAGGGTTCAAATAAAAGGATGGGAAAAAAGATGTATTATGCAATTACTAAATACAGGAGAGTTGGGTAGTTATATACAAAGTAGACTTCAGAGCAAGGAATATTATTAGGGAAAAAAAATGGACCTTTCCTGATGATACAGTGGTCAATCATGAACAAGACATAACACTAAGTAGACATGCACTCAAGAACAGAGATCCAAGAATACACTAAACAAAAATTAATATAACTGAAAAGAAAAACAGAAAAATTTGCAATTATAGTTAAAAATTTCAAAATTCCTTTCTATTAATTCATAGAACAACCAGACAGAAGATCAGTGAGGCTACAGAAGACTTGAACAACATTCTCAAAGAACTGACCTAATTGATAGTTATAAAACACTCTAGCCAACAACACTGGCACTGGAAAAGTTACCACAGACCAAATAGACCTGAGACATAAATCAAGTCTCAAAAATTGTCTTAATAGACAGTTTCAAAATTATTTTACTCAGAAATAATAGCTAACATTTGTTATTGTGGTAAATATGCATAGCATAAAAGTTACCACCTTAACCATTTTTGAGTGTACAATTCAGTGTCATTAAGTACATCCACATTATTCAAATTTTAAAATTATTAAAATAAATCAAAATATGTTCTCTGACTATAAAGGATTTAAACAAGGCATCAATAACAAAAAAATATCCAGAGAATCCCCCAGTATAGGGAAATTAAACAAAATACTTCTAAATAGCCACAGGTCAGAGAGGTCACAAGGGAATTTAGAAAATATTTTGAACTAACAAATATGAAAACATAACTTATCAAAACCTTAGTTGCAGTTAAAGCAGTGCTTCGAGGGAAATCTATAGCTTTACATTCTTATACAGGAAAAGAAGAAAGATCTAACATCCGTAATCCAAGCTCCTGTGATAAGAAGCTAGTAAAGAAAATTAAACCCAAAGAGGTATAAAGGAGAAAAAATAAAGCTGAGTCTAAATCAGTAATATAGAAAATGGACCAACAATAGAGAAAATCAATGAAAGCAAACGTAGATCTTTGAAAAGATCAATTAAATTGGTCTAGCTAGGCCAATCAAAAAAAAATAGAGAAAGGATATAAATTACCAATATTTTGTAAGTTAAAGAAGAAATATCACTGCAGAAGTTACTGATGTTAAGAGAAAATTATAAGGGAATATTGTGAACAACCATATCCCTATAAATTTGACAACATAAATGAGAAAATTATTTGAAAGACAAATTACCAAAACTGACTCAAAAAATAATAAAATTCAGTATGCTTTTGTCATTTATAGGAACAGTTTTTAATTTTAAATTTTAATTTAAAATGTCTTCAGGAAAAATCCTGAAGAAAATGAGCAAGTCAAATCCAGTAATGTTAAAATAAACCATAACAAAGGATAATTCATCCAAGAGTGTAAGGTTGATCAAACATTCAAACATAAATATAATGTGGGATTTCCCTGGTGGTCCAGTGGTAAAGAGCTATGGATGTAGAAACAGCATAGAAGAATTTCAAAAATATTATGCTGAACAAAAGATAAGCACAAAAGATTGAATACATTAAAGCTACTTTACTCAGTCATTGGTTGCCTGGAGCCAGGGATAAGAGGAATCAACTGAAAGGGATATACGGTTACTTTGGAGGGAGTGATGAAGTGTTCTATGTCTTGATTTTGGTGGTGTATGTGAGTTACACATTTGTTAAAACTCATCGTACTGTAAGTGCATTTTATTATATGTAAACTATACTTCAATAAAACTTGAAGGGGGAAAATAAACAAACCTGGAAGTCTTTCTCCAAACTCTGTGATCATCTCATTCCCTCTTCTCAGTTCAATTCCCAGAAAACTCCTACTCTTATCTTACGAATTCGTGGTATTTGCCCTTAGACCTTATTCTCCTGATAAGCATCACCACTACTCTTGACCCCAGATTGTTCTGGAAAGCAGCATATAGACTTCTCAACTTTGCCCTCTCTAAGTCTGAAATAGACTGAGATACTTTTTGTTTTCCCATTTTGACTAGACTTAACTACAGACCAAGAGAAGTAGTGATGATAACCAAGAATGGAGAAATTTAAGTATTTATCAAATTTTTCACAGAGTACTCGAATATACTATCCATTCTCAGGTTTATCTTAAATGATCAAAGTAAGCAAGATGCTGAATATTTGCCTTTGGAATCAGCCTACAAAACTAAGAGTGCCCTAGATGTTAGAACAAGTTAGATCAATATCTTGGTCTTTCTGTGATAGCTGGTATGTTCTGCCAAGTCTGGTAAATTCTTGTTCCCTCCAACATCAGGTAATAGTAAAGGTTTTAAATTACTTTATAGTAAAACATATCTGAGGTTAAACATCAATTCTATCACTTATGTATATGACCTACAGGCAAGTAGCTTCAGATATAAAATGGCTGGGCTGCCTCCTTAAAAGAGAGCAAGATTACCTTTTATGGCTGCCAGGATTTCAGATTCTCCCTTATGTCCTTCCTGTCATCTCCTATTCTTCTATTCATTGTAGGCTTCCATGTCTTCACACTGGAAGTCCTACCACAAATCTTGGGATCATATTACAGAAACGCTGGCAACTAGGCAGTAGATTTAGAACTGATGAACAGGAAGTAAGGAAAGACTTAAAGTTTCTAAACAGATAGGTGAGTGATGAAAGCAAAATTTGATAAGATTTATTTGCCAGAGATCAGAATTCTCTAAAAAGCATTCAATTTGATAAGGTTCTTAAGTGACTATTTATTTTCATATTATGTTTTTTAGAAAAGGGAAAAGATAGAAGAACAATAGATAGGAAGAATCAAATATACTACTTATTGCTGCTATATATATATCTTTCTGAGAAATAACAATAGTCATATAATCCCCCACTTGAAAATCTCTGATGCTTCCCCATTTCCTAGAAATCAAAGCCTGAACTCCAGTGTCTAACATTCAAGTCTTCTCACACTCTCACCTGAGCCTATTTTCCTCCATGTGCCTCATGTTCCATTAAAATTAAAATGCTTATTGTTTCTCATAAACATCCCATGCTTTTCCATCTCTGACATTTTGCTCATGAATCTGACCTTCTGGAATGTCTTCCTTCATCAAACCTCGTAAGGTAAATCCTTCCTTCCCGGTCAATTCAAATGTCACTTCCTCCATAAATCTGACTTCGCACCACCTCCTGAAACCAGAAATCTATACTCTTCCCTCAGGATTTCCACCACCCTTTGTACATTTCTTGTTCTAATCCAAGAATCTGTCTCTTCCTTGATAATATCCTCCTAGTCCTCATGAGAATAATTGATGGATGAATGAAGAATGAAGATCCCATAGTTCTTCTAAACAGTCACTTTACTGAGAAACTTCTAATGTCAAACACTTATAACAGACTAACATGTACCACATTTCTCTTTATGAACTTAAGCTGCTCACCACCATCTAGCCTATTGATCATCCATTATATAGTGATAGAAAACATATATATTTATGGATATTCTTCACAGTTGAAAGTTCTGTTCCTCATTACTTTCAAATGTGAAAAACAATGGATACCATCAGTCCTTTCTTCATGAGTGCCAGGGGACAGCCTGTGCTATGGTTGGCAGTCATGGCATATTGTCCACAGGGTCCATCACAGTATATGACCATTTCACGTCTATATAGTGTACTAATCAGCTTTGGTTATGGAAACAAACAACTCTAAAGTCTAAGCAGTTTGCAGCAATAAACATCCATTTCTCACTCAAGGTCTAAGAGTTACTACAACTCTGCTCAATACTGTTCCATATATCTTATTCTGGGATCCAGGCTGATGAAGAGTTATTTCTGCTATTGTGCAAATAAAGTCACATGGTCAAGCTTAACAATGACAGGGGAAGTGTATTTTGCCTAGTGGAAGGCATTGACAGTCACATGGCAAAAGGAATGGATGTATACCTCTTAGGGACAGAGCACATGTTTGGGAACAATAATAAAATCCACCCCATGTGGTTAATTAAGCTGAAAGAGTGGCCCCACTCTTCAGAGTCAGGCTACGCTCTCACCTGCTACTCTTCTCCAGCCATCTACAGCTTAAGACAATACATATAGCAATCATCACTCCCTTGATATATTTGCATAAGCACTTAAGTTCAACTCCAAAATGCAGGCTAAAAACATATGGAAAGAGAAAATAAGGCAGTTTCTAGACAGAGACCTTGGGGGTGTGGCTTCCCTGCCATCCATCAGATGCCCAGAATCAATTATACAGTAAGCGCTGGAGCCTGGATGAAAAAAAAAAATATCGGTCGGATCAGGAGTAAAGCCTAAATACTCTTTCATTCATCTGTTCTGAGTGAAAAATAGATGCAATTTAAATGAAACAAAATTCCTCCAACTAGTCAAGGATGATCACTTTGATAAGCCACCGATTGATATGTTAAACTTACTATTTTCATCAACTCTTCAAATCTTATTATACATGTCAACTGGTCACAGAGATAACCCAACTGTGATCTTCCGTAAACAGTCTATTGGAAATGACCCCAGTTTTACCAATTCTTTTTTTGTTCACAAAAGAGAGGTAAGGAGTCCTAAACTGTGAAAGAACTGTTTTCAATCCAGTCTTGCATGCAGATGAATAGCTGTGTAAACATGGACTCTAGGGGTGAGATGGCATAAAAGGAATTCTACCACCTAATATAAATATCCTCAATGAGGCCTTCTTCCAATCTGCTTTATAGAGAGATTCAGAACCTTGAAGAACTGGCCAAACAGGCTAAATGCTGTGGAGAAAGCCATGGGAAAAAAATAAGCAAATGTCTGCTTAGACCAGAAGCTTTGTCTTTTTTACCAAGTAATCATTAAGGTAAGGACTTATTGAATTTACAGGCTAGTCTCACAGAAATAACCATCTAAGGCAGGGGATATAGGCCCAAAATCCTCAGACAAGGTAAGCAACTCTCTCTGTCAGCAAGTAAGGAGAACCATTTCCCCTCAGTGGTAGCCGGTCTCCAAAATGGCTCCCAAGGATCCAGTCTCCTGCTCCCTGTAACATCTCCTCCCACTTCACATCAGAGTTGGTATGTATGAGCAACAGGGTATAGCAGAAGTGGTGGTGTGTCATCTGCAAGGTTAGGTTATAAAACCCTGTGGCTTCTGCCTTGGGCCCTCTCTCTCTTGGGTCACTTACTCTAGGGAAAGCCAGCTTCTATGTTGTGAGTTGCCCCATAGAGAGGCTAATACGACAGGGAACTGAGGAGGCCTCTGGCCACTAGCCAGAGAGAAAATGATACTCTCTGTGCAACAGCCTGTGAGGAACTGAGGCCTGCCAGCACCATGTGAATGAGATCAGAAGCAGACTTTACCCTAGTCAAGACTTCAGATGAGACTACAGTCCTGGCCAACAGCTTGACTTCAACTACATGAGACACATTAAGCCAAAACCTCCCAGCTAAGCCACTCCCAATGTCCGTGAAATAAGAAATGTTTGTTCTTTTAAGCTGCTAGGTTTTGGATTCATTGTTATGTAGCAGTAAATATTTAATATACCCTTACTGTTGAAGTATGTCTGTTGGATCTTATTCTCCAAAGGACAAAGGAAAAAAAAAATGAAACTGTGATTTTGTTTCTTACTTGTTTCTAATTTTTCTTAGCATGAAATTAATATCAATACTTTATAATATATACCTTCTAATTTCTAAATACATTAGAAATCTTAAATTAGGTATATATACATTAAAGCATCAGGGTCAATATCTATCAATACATAATTTCCCTTTGTACAGTGGGAGGTTAAAATTCTGTTTTTAGTGATATATAATTCACTTTGCTGGCAGTGAGCAATATAATATGAAATAAGATCCTGTTCCCATTGCTTCTGTTAGACTAACACAGCAGAGACCAAACTTTTCCAATTTTTTAATAATTGTAATAGAGAAAAATCTACTGTAATATTTATATCATCACCATATGTTACTTATCAGCATTATTTCAACACTAATTACATGATAACTTTTTAAAGCAAAGAGTTCTTATTAAACACATTTCATTGAGAGATTCTTACAAAAAAAGACAACAAAACTGAAAGTAAAATGGAAAAGAAATAGCAAAATAAATATTTCTAGTTGTTATTAAGAAAACTTAAAATTTCATTTATAACCTTGGCAAAATCCAACCTTGATGTTACTAAATTTTGAGAGTTAAGCTTTATGTGTATAGTACGAGCTAATTTGAATATATACTTCCTCTGGCTGTACTGACCTAACTAGCCAATTGCCAGATTTTATCAAATTGTTTGGTTAGTAGTAAAATAAAAGCTAACATATACTGGATATTTATAATACACCAAGTTTGTGCCCCTGATACACTTGGGCATAAGTTTTATCATTATAAACTGGAGGAAACTAAAGCTTTTAAAATTATAACTAAATTGTCCATAATTCTAATGTTAGTAAGTGGCAGAAACTTTATACCCAAATTATCTTTCTCTAGAAGCCTTAGTTTTACAAGTGTGTACTGTGGTTTTTACCACCTGACTGTGAATCTGCTTTCTCCATTCTTCATTATCATTATCTCAACTTCTATGGCACTAAATACAGTCTTTGCCAGATAACATAGAACCAATGCTGTTGCTGATGGTTTCACATACTGAGTCCTTACTATGTTCCTAATAATTAATATTTGCTTTACAAGTATTTCTTCAGTTAATCCTCACAATGGTTATTATAAAATGTATAAGGCATGATAATAATAATACCCATTTTACAGAAGGAGAAAACGAGGCACAGCCATCTTTCATTGTTTAATGTAGAAAGAAAGAAAAAAAATCTTTGAATTGAGCCCCAACTCTATCACAAAATCCTATCATCCTATGAATAGCTAAAGTAACATAATTTCCTTATTTATAAAGTAATGTGGTTAAACAAGAAATTTTTAAAAATTTTATTCGCCCATACAAATATGCCTTATCTAATTGTAAACATCTTGAAATCTAGAGCTATATTTGACTGTTTTCTCATTACCTGAAAAAGTAGAAGCAGCTCAGCAAATACTACAGAATGCCCTTGAACTTTAACTTAAAAGGAAATAAAAATGCCAGCCTCCATATGAGACTTGCATCAATCACAAGCCCTCTTTTCTGATGTTCTTGAACACATGAATGTCTCCTATGATATCTCAACTACTATGAACAATATTTCTTTCAACATAGTAATGCATCTTCTTACTGATTTATTGCTATATATAATTAAAGTCCAAGAAATTTATGTAATTTTCTATAAAAAGTCTGCATACTATTTAAATATGGCTCCCGGGTACTTAATATTTTCATTATTATTTACCTAATTTTGTGTCAAATATGGTTTTTTTAAATGTCAAAACCAAATTTTGGCTTCCAGAACAATCTATTATTTGACAGGGTATTAGATTAAATGATTAAGTGCTTTTCTAAACACTGAATAAACAGTGTCATAAAATAAACTGCCAGTGTCAATCTGTAATATAATTTCATCATAACAGTTAAGGTTAATTAGGAAGAAGCCCATCCTTCTAAATCCAAATAGGTTTAACATAATGAAGAATGGATCAATTACTAGATATAACACAAGAACATGAATCTATATAATAGATTTGAATACTTGGCAATGATGTCAAAAAGTCAAGGTCATCAAACATGACAAAGACCAATTATAAATTTCAAATGTAAATTATGTGTAACTGAAATGAAAAATTATTTTTGTAAAATTATTCAGATACTTATTGATCTAAACCTTTCAAAGCCAAGTTCAAAGCATATTTCTCTACTATTATGACATGTATTTCTGAGTAATAACCAGGATTAAAGGTAGAATATTAAAATGTCTATCTTCATAGAAGGTTCTCAATAAATAATGACTAATATTAAAAATATGACAATAAATATTTAATAATTTTAGTAACAAAAATAACAACAGTTTTAAATATCTGCTACAAAGGTAATGAGATATTCATATTTAATACTTTTAATGATATATAAGCTTAGCATACCTGCTTAAAAAATGCTCCCAAAATCTGTCAAATAAACAATATTTTAGTAATTACCACATGCCAAATTTTTTTCTAAGCAATTTAATGCATTATTTCATTTTATGTGTATAGTAACCATATGAAATACTATTCTAATTACCCCATCTAACACATTTGACACCTTTGAAAACTTGATTTTTACTGGTTCTCCAAAGTTGTTTATATGTCTTAGTTATGCCTGGAATATCTTTTCCTCCATCAAACCTCATGATGTAAATCCTTCCTTCCATTTCCAATTCAATTGTCACTTTCTCCATGAATCTGACTTCCCACCACCTCCTGAAACCAGAAGTCTCTACTCTTTCCTCAGAATTCCCACCACTCTTGGTACATTTCCTACTCTAAAATCCAAGGATCTGCCTCTTCCTTATTAATATCTTCTTAGTTATCATGGGAATAATAATTGATGGGTGAATGAATGAGTGAAGATTACATGGTTCTTCTAAATAAGGCAGTTTAATGAGAAATTTCTAATGTCAAATCCTTATAATAGATTATCATGTACCACACTTCTTTTTTTGAACTTAATCTGAGCATTCATTAAAATTAAGAAAAAACATACATAAGATGTAGCTAATACAGCACTGCAAAAACTTCCACTACAGAAATTTCCCAATAAAGCTTAAAAGCAATCCTCAAAATGATTAATCACATACTCTAGAAAATTAACTGTCTAACATAATTCAACATTCTATTAACAAAGACCATAAAATCCAGACAGTCAAGAAAGTAAGCTCAATAATGTCCATCATCCAATAAAAACTTACTAGATACGTAAAGATGAAGAAAACAAGAAAAATAAGTAAATAGGCACAGATCCCAAAAAGGAAAGAAAAAAAAAAAAAAGATGGAATTACCAGAGACTGTAAAGCAGTGATTCAACATATACTGAAGTATTTAAAGTACTGGGTTGGCCAAAAAGTTCATTTGAGTTTTTCCATAAGATGTTACGAAAAACCCGAACAAACTTTTTGGCCAGTGCAATAAAACATACACATAATAAGAAAACAAATAGAGAATCTCAATAGAGAAATAGAAACTATACTATAGGATAGGCTTAGCAGATTAGACACTGGTAGAGAAAAGATCAGTTAACTTAAAATCAGGGCATTAGAAACTATCTAAACAGTTTCTAGTGAATTGTTAGAATTCACTAGAATTGTTAGAATGGTAATTTCAGCAGAAAAATGAAAAATATAAGAAAGAGTTTAAAGAAATTCTAAAAATAAAAATCAGTGATAGTAGTCATAAAAAAATGACTTTGAGTGACTCATCTGTAGACTTGAAATAGTCAAGAAAAGAATCATGAAGTCTAAAGATAAGTCAGTAGGAATTATCCAAGTTAAAACATAAAGATTAAAAAATCTAACATAAGCATAACTGGAATCCCTGAAGGAGAACACAGAGAAAATAGGGCAGAGAAAAAAAATGCTCAAATCTGGGCACATCAAATTCAAATGGCTGAACATTAAAGGCAAAGAGAAAATATTGAAGACAGCCAGAAAATAAAAGACAAATTATATACAAAAAAAAGTAAGAAATTAGAGCAGAAGTTTTGACAGAAACTAGGCAAGCCAGACTATAGAGTGACAGAAGGAAAATAACAGTAAAGCCAGAAAAATAAATTCGTCAAATATAACTTTCAAAAATAAGGGTAAATATTTTTTCAGATTAAACAAAATTGAGAGAATTCTTTACTAACAGACCGGAACTATAAGAAAAGTTAAAGCAAGTTCTTCAGCAAGAAGAAATATGGCATAAGACATAAACTTGGGTCTATAGAAAAAAAAATAAACATTGCTGGATATGGTTAAAATAAAGGTAAATAGAAAAGATCTTCTTAATCACACTAAAAAGATTCACTGATTGTCTAAACAGGAATTGTCAAACTTTTTCTTTAAAGGATAAAATAGTAAATATTTTCGGCTTTGTGGGTCATAAGGTCTCTCTTGCAATTACTCAACTATGCTGTTGTAGCATGAAAGCAGCCATAAATTACACAAAAATGAATCAATATAACTGGTTTTGGCCTAAGGGTTGTATTTTTTAATGCCTAAAAAGTATTTGGGCAACAATAGCAAAAAAATTGAGAAGGGTGCTTTGGAAGTATACTGTTGTAAGTTTCTGACATTATACATGAAGTGGTGTAATATTACTTAAACTGTGATTAATCAAAGATGTATATTGTAAATCCTAAGGAAACACTAAAAATAATTTAGTAAGAGGTATAAATAATAAGCCAATAGTGAAGTTAAATGGAATCACAATAATTCAGAAGCAGGCAGAAAAAGGAAAAGTGGAAGAGAAAAACAAGTGGAACACATAGAAAACAACCAGCAATTGAGTGGCTTTTAATCAAATCACACATATAGTTACATATGTAACTATAAACGATCTAAACATACTAATTAAAATATGGAGATGGTCAAATTGAATAATAAAGCAAGACGCAAGTATTTACCGTCTACAAGAGACTCACATATGAAGACATAGAGAGGTTAAAAGGTAAAGGATGAGGAAAACTCACTATGCATATACAAATCAAAAGAAAACTGGAGTGGCTATATTAATAACAAAGTAGACTTCAGAAGGAGTAGTATTACCTGGGATGAAGGGGGAAATTTCATAATGATAAAGCATTAAATTTACCAAGAAGACATAAAAATCCTAAATGTGTATGAACTTAGCAACACAGCTTCAAAATACATGAAGTAAAAACTGATAGAACTAAAAGGGAAAATACACAAATCCACAACTATTGATGGAGATTTCAACACAACACTCTCAGAAACTGATAGAACAAGTAGACAGAAAATCACTAATCAAGAAGACCTCAGTAACAATAGCCAGTGATTTAAACTAACAACAACAGATTAAACATTCTTTTTGAGTGCATGGAACATTTGGAAGATAGACCGTAATCTGTGCCACAAAGCAAACCTCAACCAACTGAAAATAACTGATACCATACAAAGTGTCTTCTCCGATCATAACAAAATTAAATTGGACATCAATACCAGAAAGACATTCATAAAACCTCCAAATATTTGGAGATTAAACAACATACTTCTAAATATCACATGGGTCAATGAGCAAGTTGAAAGGAAAATTAGAACATATTTTGAATTGAAGGAAAATAAAAACAGAATGTATCAAAATGTATGGTAAGGTGTTAAAGCAATGTTTGGAGGGAAATGTATAGTGCAAAATGCTCATATTGGAGAAAAAAGAATAGTTCTAAATTATCTAAAAACAATAACCCTAACACCTGGTCTCTCTTCCTTTCCATCAGAGTGAATTATCTTAAGGAAGATACTAAGTCCAACAGATAGATTTTCCAAACTCATGCATGTGCATTTTGAAGTCAGACATTATAATCAATTAAGATGAATTCCTAGAACATCTGGTCACCAGCCAGGCATCCGATTTAGGATATATCCCTTTAAGCATTAAATGCAACCACTTTCAATAACATTTTGCTGCCTTCTTCCTTTGAAAGCAAAAATGTCCACTTCAAAACTATAGTTTTTTAATTTGAAGAAAAGTTTATTGTTTACTGCTTATTATTCTTACAGATAAAGATGTAAAAGGGCAAAACATAGGATAGGAAAATATAATTAATATGTATATAATAAAATGATAAAGATATGATTATAAATAATGTGTCTTGAGCTTAGGGTGACCAAACATCACCGATTGCCCAAGTCCAAAGGGATTCCGGAAACATGGGTCTTGAAATGCTAAAACTGGGAAAGTCCTGGGGAAATCAAAACAAGTTAGAGATCCTGCTTCAACTATACTCAAGACAGGTTTATTTTTAAGACATCTAAAAGACTAATTGAATTAGTCATACATCTGTAATGAAACATAGGGGTCTATTTTAACAATTTAAAAAACAAACTTATCAATCCCTAAAAACAAAGTAATTCAATGTCTTAAAATGCATGTTAAATTGATTTTTTTTTCTTATTTTCATGTGATCTAACTATACGTTTGTTGATAAATCCACAGGTTATGCCTCACGACCTTAGTCCTGGGCCCACTGATGGTTCCTAGACTGCCTCTGTGCGTTTGCCATCTTTTCAGTTTGTTTTCTCTCCCTCTCTCTTTTTTTCATAGCTACCACTTTTATTTCTTGGCATTACTATCTAAGATTCTTGGCCAAAATATACCCACAATCCCCAGTTCTGCTTGCCTCAGCTTCTCAAATGTGTTACAATGTAACCAAGGATAGGCCAACTACTGACTAGTTTTCCTTTTTTCTCCTCTTTAGATGGTGTAGTCAGTGCAGTGGTTCTCCATAGACATGTGAGTGCTTGTGCGGTAGTGTGTAAGCCTGTATGGGGTGATCTCTTGGGGATAACACAACCAGCAAAGGGCTTCTACAAATGACAGAGACTCCCACCCCTGAAGACTCTACTTTAATTCCTGGAGAACTGGGCTTGGAAGTAGCAAAGAATAATTTGAAAAGACCTCATGATTGATTCTGATATATCTATCCCTAACTCCCCAAGCTCTACCAACACACACACGTGAGTGTGTACACACACACATATACATGTGAGTGTGAGCGCACACCCAAGCACACCACACACACCAACACACCATTGGAATCCTGATACAAACCAATTATCGATTTCATTCCTGCTAGTAGTTTCTCCAAACTTCCTTCTTTCCCATCCTGCCTCCCTCACACCTACTGCCTACACACACACACACACACACACACACACACACTCCATGAAGGTGTTTTTCTTTGGGCAGAAAAACAATAGTGAAATAGAAGGCAATTCAAATGATGGTGGGTTGATCTTAGAAGAACTCTACCATCCAAATGCTCCCCTTGCAGTCTAACAGCTCTGAAGAGAGACTGTGCTATGTTAAGCCTATTATTAACTCACAACAATCCAAAGAGGTAATTACTGTTCTCAGCATCACTTTATAGAAGGGAAAAGTGAGATACAGAGACAGAAGGTAGAATGGGGCTGAGGGGAAGGGACAGTGAGAAGTTATCACTTAATGGGTATAGAGTATCAGTTTGGGTGATAGAATAATTCCTCAGATGAATAGTGGTAATGGTTGCACAACAATGTGAATGTATTAATGCCACTGAACAGTATATTTAAAATGATATCAGATGATAATAGTATTGAATGCAAACAATTATTTCAAATCTTAGTTTGCCTATTACATTTTTCAAAGCAAAACATATACACTCTTAAAAATATCTACTAATTTTAAAACATTTTACAATTCAATTCTACTCACTACAAACATTTATTCCCAGGTAATCTGAAAAAAGGTAGTATACAGGACTGACTCAGTAGTCAGACTACCTGGATTGAATCCTTCACCACTTGCTAGCTGTGAAGTTGGACATGCCTCCTAATTTCTCAATATATCACTTTACCCTTCTATAAAGTGATGCTGAAAACAGTAATTAATATTAGGGTTATTGTGAATTAATATACATAAAACACTTTGAGCAGTTCCTGGCACATAGCAAACATTCAGTAAATGTTGGCCAAAATGTTTTGTATAGTGTAACAAAAAAGTTAAGCTTTTTACTATGTAAAACATTTATGTACTGATATAGTATGGATTTTTTAAAATAACATACAAGAAAAAATTTTGATAACTAACAAAGAGAATATGCTAAAGAATTTGCAAAATAAATAAATAAAACTATTCCAGTTGTGTATATTTAAAGTTTTATAGATGATTTATTTTTCCATTGTATAATGATTCTACAAGTCAGGAATAAGGTTTATGTAGGTATGTCCTCTAAGCAGTAGACCATGTGCAATAACAAAAAGCCATTGACACTTTTCACTTGCAGAGTATTAATGGGCAACAACTTTAATTGCTATTTATGTTTAAAACTTAATGAAGATATGAAAAATTTAAATTTTTTACTATATATACAAAAAAAAAGGAATATTAGACTTGCAGTGTAATCCAGCCATTTATTTCCTAGAAGTATATCAAATGGAATTTATCACAAAAACATTTATTAAAACATGAATGACCTTTAATGATGAATATTAGGAGTGGCCATTACCTATTAAAACCATCACTTATTACAAAGAAGGAAATATTATACTAGAATCCCTGTTTCTCTTTCATAAATCTTATTCAGGGGTCCAGCCTTCCAATGAACTGACACTAATTGTTTACTGTCTATACCAAAATTTTCTCCAACTGTTGACAAACCAGTCACAAGGGTACACAGCAGGGGATGGGACCATTTCTTCTACTAATCTTTTAGGCAATTTCTCCTGCATATCTTGGCAGGAAGCCTGTAAAAGTTTGAACAGAGTTCTGCACAATATGTGCAGTGCAGCCAAAACTCATTAAGTGCCTTTGTCTCATGCATCTTGTGAAATACAATATTGCACTCCTGATGAGCAATGCCTCCAAATGTTATGTTAACGTTAAGATCACCAGAAACCATTAATTTACTAGTCAAATTACATCTCGCAGAAGCATTTAGACAATGTTATAGGGAATAATCTGCCTATCAGCAAATATAAATGAAATTTTAATGACTGTTTTCCAGGTACTTCAGACACAGGTTAAGAAAGTGTTCTAGAATATACTTAATGACTAATTTGTTACAGCATTAAAGTTTATTTTAAACTTTAATTTAAATGTAACACATTCTATACATTTTTTCCAGATTCAAACAAAGTCTTTGTAGCACTCTGTATTCATTAAAAGACTACTTTCTTTCAGAGATTTAAGAAAAGACTTCAATTTTTAGTTCCGCTTTTTATCTTTTTTAATTCAAATATAATTGACTTACAATATTAGTTTCAGGCATATAACATAGTAATTTGATATTTTATACATTACAAAATGATCACCACAGTAAGTCTAGTTACAATCTGTCATCATACACAGTTATTTACAATATTATTGCCTATATTCCCTATGCTTCAAATCACATTCCCATTACTTTTTTTTTTTAACATCTTTATTGGAGTATAATTGCTTTACAATGGTGTGTTAGTTTCTGCTGTATAACAAAGTGAATCAGCTATACAAATACGTATATCCCCATATCTCCTCCCTCTTGAGTCTACCTCTCACCTTCCCTACCCCACTCTCTAGGTGGTCATAAAACACCAAGCTGATCTCCCTGTGCTGTGTGGCTGCTTCCCACTAGCTATCTATGTTACATTTGGTAGTGTATATATGTCCATGCCACTCTCTCACTTTGTCACAGCTTACCCTTCCCCCTTCCCGTGTCCTCAAGTCCATTCTCTATGTCTGAGTCTTTATTCTTGTCCTGCCTCTAGGTTCTTCAGAACCATTTTTTTTTTTGATTCCATATGTATGTGTTAGCATACTGTATTAGTGTTTCTCCTTCTGACTTACTCCACTCTGTATGACAGACTCTAGGTCCATCCACCTCACTACAAATAACTGAATTTCGTTTTTTTTCTGGCTGAGTAATATTCCACTGTGTATATGTGTCACATCTTCTTTATCCATTCATCTGTCGATGGACACTTAGGTTGCTTCCATGTCCTGGCTGTTGTAAATAGAGTTGCAATGAATATTGTGGTACATGACTCTTTTTGAATTATGGTTTTCTCAGGGTATATGCCCAGTAGTGAGATTGCTGGGTTGTATGGTAGTTCTATTTTTAGATTTTTAAAGAACCTCCATACTGTTCTCCATAGTGGCTGTATCAATTTACATTCCCACCAACAGTACAAGAGAGTTCCCTTTTCTCCACACCCTCTCCAGCATGTATTGTTTGTAGATTTTTTGATGATGGCCATTCTGACTGGTGTGAGGTGATACCTCACTGTAGTTTTGATTTGCACTTCTCTAATGATTAGTGATGTTGGGCATCCTTTCATGCATTTGTTGACAATCTGTATATCTTCTTTGGAGAAATGTCTATTTAGGTCTTCTGCTCATTTTTGGATTGGGTTGCTTATTTTTTTGATATGGAGCTGAATGAGCTGATTGTAAATTTTGGAGATGAATCCTTTGTCAGTTGCTTCATTTGCAAATATTTTCTCCCATTCTGAGTGTTGTATTTTCATCTTGTTTAGGGTTTTCCTTTCCTGTGCAAAAGCTTTTAAATTTCATTAGGTCCCATTTGTTTATTTTTGTTCTTATTTCCATTTCTCTAGGAGGGGGTCAAAAAGGATCTTGCTGTGATTTAGGTCATAGAGTGTTCTGCCTATGTTTTCCTCTAAGAGTTTTATAGTGTCTGGCCTTACATTTAGGTCTTTAATCCATTTTGAGTTTATTTTGTGTCTGGTGTTAGGGAGTGTTCTAATTTCATTCTTTTACATGTAGCTGTCCAGTTTTCCCAGCACCACTTATTGAAGAGGCTGTCTTTTCCCCATTGTATATTATTGCCTCCTTTATCAAAAATAAGGTGACCATATGTGCGTGGGGTTATCTCTGGGCTTTCTGTCCTGTTCCATTGATCTATATTTCTGTTTTTGTTCCAGTACCATATTGTCTTGATTACTGTAGCTTTGTAGCTTTGTCTGAAGTCTGGGAGCCTGATTCCTCCAGCTCCGTTTTTCTTTCTCAAGATTGCTTAGGCTATTCGGGATCTTTTGTGTTTCTATACAAATTGGGAAATTTTTTGTTCTAGTTCTGTGAAAAATGCCATTGGTAGTTTGATAGGGATTGCATTGAATCCATAGATTGCTTTGGATAGTATAGTAATTTTCAAAATGTTGATTCTTCCAATTCAAGAACATGGTATATCTCTCCATCCGTTTGTATCATCTCTAATTTCTTTCATCAGTGTCTTATAATTGTCTGCATACAGGTCTTCTGGCTCCTTAGGTAGGTTTATTCCTAGGTAGTTTATTTTGTTGTTGTTGCAGTGGTAAAGGGGAGTATTTCCTTAATTTCTCTTTCAGATATTTCATCATTAGTGTATAGGAATGCAAGAGATTTCTGTGCATTAATTTTGTATCCTGCTACTTTACCAAATTCATTGATTAACTCTAGTAGTTTTCTGGTAGCATCTTTAGGATTCTCTATGTATAGTATCATGTCATCTGCAAACAGTGACAGCTTTACTTCTTCTTTTCCGATTTGGATTCCTTTTATTTCTTTTTCTTCTCTATTGCTGTGGCTAAATCTTCCAAGACTATGTTGAATAATAGTGGTGAGAGTGGACAACCTTGTCTTGTTCCTGATCTTAGAGGAAATGGTTTCAGTTTTTCACCATTGAGAATGATGTTGGCTGTGGGTTTGTCATATATGGCCTTTATTATGTTGAGGTAAGTTCCCTCTATGCCTACTTTCTGGAGGGTTTTTATCATAAATGGGTGCTGAATTTTGTCAAAAGCTTTTTCTGCATCTATTGAGATGATCATATGGTTTTTATCCTTCAATTTGTTAATATGGTGTATCACATTGATTGATTTGCGTTTATTGAAGAATCCTTGCATTCCTGGGATAAACCCTACTTGATCATGGTGTATGATCCTTTTAATGTGCTGTTGGATTTTGTGTGCTAGTATTTTGTTGAGGATTTTTGCATCTATGTTCATCAGTGATATTGGCCTGTAGTTTTCTTTCTTTGTGACATCATTTTCTGGTTTTGGTATCAGGGTGATGGTGGTCTCGTAGAATGAGTTTGGGTGTGTTCCTCCCTCTGCTATGGTTTGGAGGAGTTTGAGAAGGATAGGTGTTAGCTTTTCTCTACATGTTTAATAGAATTCACCTGTGAAGCCATCTGGTCCTGGACTTTGGTTTGTTGGAAGATTTTTAAGCACAGTCTCAATTTCAGTGCTTGTGATTGGTCTGTTTATATTTTCTATTTCTTCCTGGTTCAGCCTCGGAAGGTTGTGCTTTTCTAAGAATTTGTCCATTTCTTCCAGGTTGTCCATTTTATTAGCATATCGTTGCTTGTAGTAATCTCTCATGATCCTTTGTATTTCTGCAGTGTCAGTTGTTACTTCTCCTTTTTCATTTCTAATTCTATTGATTTGAGTGTTTTCCCTTTTTTTCTTTATGAGTCTGGCTAATGGTTTATCAATTTTGTTTATCTTCTCAAAGAACCAGCTTTTAGTTTTATTGATCTTTGCTATTCTTTCCTTCATTTCTTTTTCATTTATTTCTGATCTGATCTTTATGATTTCTTTCCTTCTGCTAACTTTGGGGGTTTTTTGTTCTTCTTTCTCTAATTGCTTTAGCTGTAAGGTCTGGTTTTTTATTTGAGATGTTTCTTGTTTCTTTTTTTTTTAAATATATATATATTTTAAAGTTATACAATTTTTATTTATTTACTTATTTATTTATGGCTGTGTTGGGTCTTCGTTTCTGTGCGAGGGCTTTCTTTAGTTGCGGCAAGTGGGGGCCCCTCTTCATCGCGGTGCACGGGCCTCTCATTATCGCGGCCTCTCTTTTTGTGGAGCACAGGCTCCAGATGCGCAGGCTCAGTAATTGTGGCTCACGGGCCTAGTTGCTCCGCGGCATGTGGGATCTTCCCAGACCAGGGCTCGAACCCGTGTCCCCTGCATTGGCAGGCAGATTCTCAACCACTGCACCACCAGGGAAGCCCTCTTGTTTCTTGAGGTAGGATTGTATTGCTATAAACTTCCCTCTTAGAACTGCTTGTACTGCATCCCATAGGTTTTTGGTAATAGTGATTTCATTGTCATTTATTTCTAGGTATTTTTTAATTACCTCTTTGATTTCTTCAGTGATTTCTTAGTTATTATATAATGTATTGTTTAGCCTCTATGTGTTTGTATTTTTTATATAGTTTTTCCTGTAATTGACATCTAGTCTCATAGTGTTGTGGTAAGAAAAGTTAGTAGATACGATTTCAATTTTCTTAAATTTACCAAGGCTTGATTTGTGAGCCAAGATATGATCTCTCCTGGAGAATGTTCCATGAGCACTTGAGAAGAAACAGTATTCTGTTGTTTTTGGATGGAATGTCCTAGAATTATCAATTAAGTCCATCTTTTTTTAATGTATCATTTAAAGCTTGTGTTTCCTTATTTATTTTCATTTTGGATGATCTGTTCATTGGTGCAAGTGGTGTGTTAAAGTCCCTTACTATAATTGTGTCACTGGCGATTTCCCCTTTTATGGCTGTTAGTAGTTGCCTTATGTATTGAGGTGCTCCTATGTTGGGTGCATAAATATTTACAATTGTTATATCTTCTTCTTGGATTGATCCCTTGATTATGTAGTATCCTTCTTTGTCTCTTGTAATAGTCTTTATTTTAAAGTCTATTTTGTCTGATATGAGAATTGCTACTCCAGCTTTCTTTTGATTTCCACTTGCATGGAATATCTTTTTCTATCCCCTCACTTTCAGTCTGTATGTGTCTCTAGGTCTGAAGTGGGTCTCTTGTAGACAGCATATATACAGGTCTTGTTTTTGTATCCATTCAGGTAGTCTATGTCTTTTGGTTGGAGCATTTAATCCGTTTACATTTAAGGTAATTATTGATATGTATATTCCTATTACCATTTTCTTAATTGTTTTGGGTTTGTTATTGTAGGTCTTTTCCTTCTCTTGTGTTTCCTGCCTAGAGAAGTTCCTTTAGCATTTGCTGTAAAGCTGGTTTGGTGGTGCTGAATTCTCTTAGCTTTTCCTTGTCTGTAAAAATTTTAATTTCTCTGTCAAATCTGAATGAGATCTTTGCTGGGTAGAGTAATCTTGGTTGTAGGTTTTTCCGTTTCATCACTTTAAATATGTCCTGTCACTCTCTTGTGGCTTGCAGAGTTTCTGCTGAAAGATCAGCTGTTAACCTTATGGGGATTCCCTTGTATGTTATTTGTTCTTTTTCCCTTGCTGCTTTTAATATTTTTTCTTTGTACTAATTTTTGATAGTTTGATTAATATGTGTCTTGGCATGGTTCTCCTTGGATTTATCCTCTATGGGACCTTCTGCGCTTTCTGGACTTGATTGACTATTTCCTTTCTCATATTAGGGAAGTTTTCAACTATAATCACTTGAAATATTTTCTCAGTCCCTTTCTTTTTCTCTTCTTCTTCTGGGACCCCTATAATTCGAATGTTGGTGCATTTAATATTGTCCCAGAAGTCTCTGAGACAGTCCTCAATTCTCTTTTTTCTTGATTCTGCTCTGAGGTAGTTATTTCCACTATTTTATCTTCCAGGTCACTTATCTGTTTTTCTGCCTCAGTTATTCTGCTATTGATTCCTTCTAGAGATTTTTAAATTTCTTTTATTGTATTGTTCATCATTGTTTGTTTGCTCTTTAGTTCTTCTAGGTCCTTGTTAAATGTTTCTTGTATTTTCTCCATTCTATTTCCAAGATTTTGGATCATCTTTACTATCATTACTCTGAATTCATTTTCAGGTATACTGCTTATTTCCTCTTCATTTGTTTGGTCTGGTGGGTTTTTACCTTGCTCCTTCATCTGCTGTATGTTTCTCTGTCTTCTCATTTTGCTTAAGTTACTGTATTTGGGGTCTCCTTTTTGCAGGCTGCAGGTTCGTAGTTCCCATTGTTTTTGGTGTCTGCCCCCAGTGGCTAAGTTTTGTTCAGTGGGTTGTGTAGGCTTCCTGGTGGAGGGGACTAGTGTCTGTGTCCTGGTGTATGAGGCTAGATATTGTCTTTCTTGTGGGCAGGACCGTGTCCAGTGGTGTGTTTTGGGGTGTCTGTGACCTTATTATTATTTTAGGCAGCCTCTCTGCTAATGGGTGGAGTTGTGTTCCTGTCTTGCTAGTTGTTTGACATAGGGTGTCCAGCACTGTAGCGTGCTGGTCGTTGAGTGGAGCTGGGTCTTAGCATTGAGATGGAGATCTCTGGGAGAGCTTTTGCCATTTGATATTACATGGAGCTGGGAGGTCTCTGGTGGACCAATGTCCTTAGCTCGGCTCTCCCACCTCAGAGGCACAGGGCTGAAACCCGGCCAGAGCACCAAGATCCTGTCAGCCACATGGCTCAGAAGAAAATGGAGAAAAAAAGAAAGAAAGAAAAAATAAATAACTAAAATAAACTAAAATAAAGTTATTAAAATAAAAATTTATTAAAAATTAAAAAATTAAAAAGTAATAAAAAAAGAAAGTAAAAAGAGAGCAACCAAAGCAAAAAACATTCCACCAATGATAACAAGCGCTAAAAACTATGCAAAAAAAAAAAAAAAAAAACCACAATGGACAGACAGAACCCTAGGACATATGTTAAAAGCAAAGCTATACAGACAAAATAACACAAAGAAACATATATATACACTCTCACAAAAAGAGAAAAAGGAAAAAATATATATATAAAGAGAAAAAAAAGGAAGAGAGCAACCAAATCAATAAACAAATCTACCTGTGATAATAAACTCTAAATACTAAACTAAGATAAACATAAAGCCCAAAACAAGTTAAATGCAGAAAGCAAACTCCAAGTCTACAGTTGCTCCCAAAGTCCGCTACCTCAGTTTTGGGATGATTCGTTGTCTACTCAGGTATTTCAGAGATGCAGGATACATCAAGTTGATTGTGGGGATTTAATCCACTGCTCCTGAGGCTGCCAGGAGATATTTCCCTTATCAAGCATATCATTTGCAAATATCTTCTCCCATTTAGTAGGTTGCATTTTTGTTCTTTTGATGGTTTCCTTCACTATGTAAAACTTTTCAGTTTAATGTCATCTCGTTTGTTTATTTTTGTTTTTGTTGCCCTTCCCTGAGAAGACAGAGCCAAAAAAAATTGTTAAGATCAATGTCGAACAGTGGACTACCAATGTCTTCTTCTAGAAATTCTATAGTTTCAGAACTTATATGTAAGTCTTTAATTAATTTTGAGTTTATATTTGTATATGGTATGAAAAAGCAGTTCAGTTTTATCATTTTGCATCTAGCTGTCCAGTTTTCCCAACACCATTTATTGAAGGGACTGTCTTTTCCCCATTGTATATTCTTGCCTCCTTTGTCATAGATTAATTGACCATATGTGTGTGGATTTATTTCTGGGTTCCCTATTCAATTCATCTATATGCCTGTTTTTGTGCCAGTAACATACTCTTTTGATTACTATAGCTTTGTATTATAGTTTGAAACCAGGGAGCTTGATACCTCCAGCTTTGTTGATCTTTCTCAAAATTGTTTGGGATATTCAGGGTCTTTTGTGGTTCCATTCAAATTTTAGGATTATTTGTTCTAGTTCTGTGGAAAATGCCATGAGCATTTTGATAGAGATTGAATTGAATCAGTATATTGCTTTGGATAGTATGGACACTTTAACAATATTAAATCTTCCAATCTATGACAACAGTATACCTTTCCATTTAGTTGTGCCATCTTCAATTTCTTTCATCAATATCTTATAGTTTTCAGAATATAGGTCTCTCACCTCCTTGTTTATATTTATTCCTAGGTATTTTATTCTTTTGATGCAATTATAATTGAGATTTTCCTCATTTCTTTTTCTGATAGTTTGTTATTAGTGTATAGATATACACTAATGACTTTACTGAATTTATTTATTAGTTCTAATAGTTTTTAGGTCGAGCCTTTAGGGTTCTAACTATATAGTATCATGTCATCTTCAAACAGTGACAGTTTTACTTCTTTCTTTCCAATTTGGATGCCTTTTATTTCTTTTTCTTGTTTTATTGCTGTGGCTAGGACTTCCAAAACTATGTTGACTAAAAGTGAGAAGCAGCTGCATAGCACAGGGAGATCAGCTTGGTGCTTTGTGACCACCTAGAGGGGTGGGATAGGGAGGGTGGGAGGGAGGCTCATGAGGGAGGGGATATGGGGATATATGTATACATATAGCTGATTCACTTTGTTATACAGCAGAAACCAACACAACATTGTATAACAATTATACGCCAATAAAGATTTTAAAAATAATAAAAATTTAAAAAGAACAATAAAAGTGGTGAGATTGAGCATCCTTTATTGTTCCTGATCTTAGGGGAAAAGCTTTTAGCTTTTCACCATTGGGTATGATGAACCTATTTACAAAACAGAAGTTGAGTCACAGATGTAGAAAACAAACTTATGGTTACCAAGGGGGATGGGGGGAGGGATAAACTGGGAGATTGGGATTGACACATACACACTACTACATATAAAATAGATAACTAATAAGAACATACTGAATCGCACAAGGAACTCTATTAGATACTCTGTAATGAGGTATATGGAAATAGAATCTTAAAAAGAGTAGGTATATATGTATGTATAACTGACTTACTTTTTTGTACAACAGAAACTAACACAACATTGTAAATCAACTATACTTCAATTTAAAAAATTAATTAAAAAAACTATGGGATGCAGCAAAAACAGTTCTAAGAGAGAAGTTCATAGTGATACAGGCCTACCTCAAGAAATAAGAAAAATCTCAAATAAACAATCTAAATTTATACCTAAAGGAACTAGAAAAAGAAGAACAAACAAACCCAGAGTTAGTAGAAGGAAGGAAATAATAAGGTCAGATTGGAAATAAATGAAATAGTTTCATCTTCTATTATGTTTATTGCCAGGTCCACATTTTGCTTTGCCTCCAGTGCTATCATTCCACATATGTATTTTCTCACGTTAAAGTCTGCTCCTAGAATATCTTTAGTACCCCAAATAAAGCCCACTAACAGCTACTTCCCTCTCTTTTCAACTTCTCTTGAAAATGTACCTCATCGATGAATTATCTCTGACCAGAAAGAAGGCAGAGTGATCTCCTCTAACACCCTTTGTTAAACATTCTCAATTGATCCTTGATACAACAAAATACAGTTATACTTTCTTGTTCCACATATAATATATTCATTATTTAAACTTACATTTTAAAATTATGCTTATTTTTTTGTCCTAGATTATAAACCTAAAGCCATCAAGTTCTTTGCCTGATTTGGCATGGAATCTAGATCATCACCATATACCAAGAGGCATTTAACAAGTAACGTGCAAATCATTCATTATCTACAAAATTTTATAAACATAAATAGCCAAGCTGATTAAACAAAATACTAAAGAATCATGTTCTTCAACATCAGTGATTTCATTAATTCAATGTTCTAACTTCTTTATTGTCTGAGACACATCCCTAATTGATAGATGAACAATCCTTTACCATTTAGTGACAAAATCAAATAAACTACATGACAACCTGAACAATAAGACAAAAATTGATCTTTAAAGCTGCCCCCAAAAGACCCCGAATCAACAAGAAATAGATCAATTTAGTCATTAACAGTAGACAAGGCCATCACACCCAGGTCAAAAATTCAACTATATTTGATCTAACGATCAAGAGGTTATTTTTTCCTTTTGCCATTTGCTAAAGTCTACTCATTTAGCCTCCCTTAACTCAATTTTTAAAAATATTTTAAGACAATGATAACATAGCACTTATTGATTTGAAAAATATTCGAATTTATAAAATAAATATAACACAAACACATTTTTATTGACTTTGCTTTTAATAGACAGTGGGCTAAGACTTAAAAGCACATTTTACAAGTGTAAAGTCCTCATATTTGAGCCACATACAAAAGAAATACTGCCTCCTTACTTACTGATAGATAGTATTAAAGGAGATGGCAAATAAAATGGTTTGTACAAGCATCTGAGCTCATCATTCAGTAGAATCCATAAGAATGATAGGTCATGTGCTACAGTGGTTATTTCTGGAGAGCTGAACATGGCAATATTGTAAGATCAGCCTTATTCAGATTTTGTGACTGGTGATTCAGAAAAAGTCAGGCTGGAAACAAATGTAGGCTTGGAACAACTTCTCAAATGTTAGGTGCTCTGAGAATTTTGTAGTGACTTCAACTTTTTATCATTTAAAAAATGTTTTCATGGTATATGCCCAGTAGTGGGATTGCTGGGTCGTATGGTAGTTCTATTTTCAGTTTTTTAAGGAACCTCCTTACTGTCTCCATAGTGGCTGCATCAATTTACGTTCCCACCAACAGTGCAAGAGAAAACCATAATTCAATAAGAGTCATGTACCACAATGTTCATTGCAGCTCTATTTACAATAGCCAGGACATGGAAGCAACCTAACTGTCCATCGACAGATGAATAGATAAAGAAGATGTGGCACATATATACAATGGAACATTACTCAACCATAAAAAGAAATGAAACTGAGTTATTTGTAGTGAGGTGGATGGACCTAGAGTCTGTCATACAGAGTGAAGTAAGTCAGAAAGAAAAAAAACAAATACTGTATGCTAACACATATACATGGAATCTAAAACAAAAAATGGTTCTGAAAAACCTAGGGGCAGGACAGGAATAAAGACACAGATGTAGAGAATGGGCTTGAGGAAACAGGGAGGGGGAAGGGTAAGCTGGGACGAAGTAAGAGAATGGCATTGACATATATACACTACCAAATGTAAAATAGATAGCTAGTGGGAAGCAGCCGCATAGCACAGGGAGATCAGCTCGGTGTTTTGTGTCCACCTAGAGGGGTGGGATAGGGAGGGTGGGAGGGAGATGCAAGAGGGAGGAGATATGGGGAAATATATACACGTATAGCTGATTCACTTTGTTATACAGCGGAAACTAACACACCATTGTGAAGCAATTAGACTCCGATAAAGATGTTTTAAAAAAATGCAGAATCTAGTTGTCTTCTATAAGGCAACATTAAAGAGATTTGTAAAAATAGAAAATGATTCTACTCTTTCATTAGTATTTTTGGAAAATAAGTTTTTTTCAAAACTAAAAAAAAAAAAAAAAAATTTTTCGGAGCCCCCATAAAGGTTTGAAAAACTATGAAAGTTCAAATGAATGTTTGTCCTCCAAAAAGCAAAATTAGACAAAACAATCAAAAACCTGGAGAAAAGACATCAGGGAACAAAACTAAAACATGACAATTGAAGGTTGATTCTGAAGCCAGACTACCTGGTGAAGTTCTAGCTCTAGCACCTGTTAGCTGAGTAGTTAGGAAAAGTTTCTTTCAAGTGACAAATGGGGATAATAATAGTACCTGCTTCAAAGATTTCTGTGTGTTTAGATACAGCTATTAGAACAGTGCTGGGCACATAGGAAGTACTACACATGATAATGTTGATCATGATGACAACAATGACGACCTATAAACTTTTCTGTCATTAGTGCATTTCCTGAAAGCATCACCAGATTAGTTTGTCTGTATTTCTTTTATTGAGGTTCTTTGTGCTTAAGCCAAAAGAGATAAGTAGCTGCTTGTTTTCTGATATTCCTAATAAGATGAGACCTATTCCAGTGAAGCATTCTTTTTAGAAGAGTAGTTGAAATTCCCCAACGTGATGAGTCCTCCAGGGGAAAATAATGGTCTTCAACTTAAAATTGAAGTTTAAAAAAAAAGAAATTTCAAAATATTAAAAGTACTATGATGATGTCTGAAAATTAAAATAATTGCAAAAGATAAAAACAGCCATTTCTAATATGGTAATTATTGTCTGAAATGAGTGCCAATTATAGGTCAGAGGAACCTACAAAATACCGCATATTCTATTATACATTACCAATTTGGTTAAAGAGGGATGGCAGTATCTGTATGCATATTGTACAAAGACAACATATTGCAAATATATTTCTATAGTTATATTACCTATTTTACTGCTGCATGTCTAATGAACAAGGGAATTCCACTCTTCATTATTAGCCTGCAGGACTCGCATTTGTTTTACAAGGGAATTGTCAATACAGGAAAGGGGAGATCTCAGAAGTTATCCACTCTACTAATCAGCTCATTTACGACTGGTACATGGATTAAAAAATTGCCCAGCGTGGAATCAGAAGCCAGTATTACAGTGTTTTATATCTAGGTATGAGATATAAAATGGTCAATTAGCAGTGTCCTAATAAACAAATGTATTTTGAACAAGAAAGCATTTCAAAACCATTTTTGCTGTGTCCTAATGTTTCAAGCACTTTACCCAAATACTCTTACCATATAAGTACTCTCCCACTGGGATGGACTGGTCCAGGATATTTCAAAATATCATTTTAAGGAACACATTCTTGTTTTTCCCTAATCTTACAAGCTTTACTTTCAAAGACCTTTAACAACAGGTGTTAATAAGGTAGTTATCACAATTGGCTACTGTTTATATATATTTAACACTAAGTATTAGAGAATATAGTGATGATAGATAGAATATATTATCATCATTATTTATTTTCCATTATTTTTGGAGTGTCTATTGCCTTTAGGAAATATTACTTGGCAAAAAGCACAATATTCTCTAGCACCACTTTTGCTGTGGTTTTCTAGAAATGCCAAATGCTACAAGCCTCCAGGGGATGAAGACAGTTTTGCAAACATGGATGAGTGCTTCATTTGGTGCCTTTTCACTTAACAGTCCTCAACAGAACCACTTCTGCACTGATTATTTCTGACGCCATTCTATTTTGAGATGATTTCTCTAGCAAAATTTACGTTGGAAAAATCACAAACACAAGGAGAATGTTTTTTGTTCCCATAACACATTATTTAACAGCATTTTCTCCAAGGGACAGTTATTTTTCCTTCTGGAACATTCTTCTTATGAAGAACTATTTTAAACATGTAGAGATATTGTTTTACAAATAAATTATGACAGGATTTCTGTGAAGATGCTAAGTAACTTATATGAGAACCATTGTTTCAGATTTTGCAGGAATTTCAGAATCCTACTTTGAAGAGAACATTATGGCCAGGATCACTGTAGCTAAATGGGAACAAAAGCAATTATCTCCTACAGACAGCCTTTAAAAGAAGCCACCTTTATTCAATTCTCCAGATACTTATGTAAAAACTGATGTTTGGCATTTGATTCTACTAGAAAACCCTCACCTTTCCTTCAGCTACTTGGTTACGTAGACTTGACCTTAGATATCACAGAAGAAATACAGACTTCAGGTAAATGAAACCAAATTAACACAGGAACATCTAGTGTTTCCAATTCTAATGATTTCTTGGGCAACTAGATTTTACTTCACTTCACTCTTGATAAGAAAAATAATCATCAGTGATATATTAATAAAATACCTTTAAAATCATGTATCTGACAGTTTAAGGTAAAGTTTATGCTCCAGGAGTTCAAATTTTACTGCATTTTTAATAATTTGTAAATCATGTTGACACTTTTAAGAAAAATGTCCATATTATCTAAGTCCAAATTTTACTGCTTTATTATTTCTATTATGTATTTTGAAAATGGAAATCTTTTGACCTTAAATAACCAAGTAATAAAATAAAGTAGTAAAAGAAACTGAAAAGCCGTGCATCTGACTCTTTATTTCAAACCATTAAAAATCAGAAAAAAATTGATGACTTAATTCACAACCAATAGAAAAAAGAAAAAATCCTTCTTTATGCTGAAAGTGTATAGCTAGATCAGTATGAATAAAAATGAGTAATTTCTGGTTGGTCAAGATAATGGGTAGTTATTATTGTACCGATATATTTAATAGCTTAACCCAGATGGCACTACCTTTCTTTGTCTGTTCTTTGTGAGAAATTACTTGGCTATTTACTACACTGATTTCCCAAAAGAATGCTTATTATTCTGGGAACACTACTTTACAAACACTCTATCATAAAGAAAAATAGGAAAAGATAATGTCCTCCACCTTTGAAATCTCAATAACATTTTAATGTTAAAAATGATTTGCTTTTTCCTATATCAGTGGTAACACAAATACAGGCATATTTCAGAGATATTGTGGGTTTGGATCCAGACCACTGCAATAAAGTGAATATTACAATAATGTGAGTCACACAAATTTTGTGGTTTCCTGGTGCATATAAAAGTCATGTTTACACTATACTATAGTCTATTAAGTGTGCAATAGCATTATGTATAAAAATGTGCATACCTTAATTAAAAACACTTTATTAATTAAAAATGCTAACCATCATCTGAGCCTTCATAGAGTCTTAATCTTTTTGCTAGTGGAGGGTCTTGTCTTGATGTTGATGCCGCCGAATGATCAGGGTGATGGTTGTTGAAGGCTGGGATGGCTGTGACAATTTCTTAAAATAACACAACAGTGAAGTTTGCTGCATCGATTGACTCTTCCTTTCACGAATGATTTCTCTGTAGCGTGCAATGCTGTTTGATAGCATTTTACCCACAGTAGAACTTCTTTCAAAATTGGAGTCAACTCTCTTATGCCCTGCAGCTTTATCAACTAAGTTTATGTAATATTCTACATCCTTTGTTGTCATGTCAACTATCTTCACAGCATCTTCACCAGCAGTAGATTCCATCTCAAGAAACCACTTTTTTTTTTTTTTGCTCATGCATAAGAAGCAACTCCTCATCCACTAAAGTTTAATCATGAGATTGTAGCAATTCAGTCACATCTTCAGACTCCACTTCTCATTCTAGTTCTCTTGCTATTCCTACCACATCTGCAGTTACTTTCTCCACTGAAGTCTTTAACCCCTCAAAGTCATCTATGAGAGTTGGAATTAACTTCTTCCAAATTCCTGTTTATGTGATATTTGACCTCTTCCAATGAATCACAAATGTACTTAATGGCATGTAGGATGGTGAATCCTTTCCAAAAGGTTTTTCAGTTTACTTCACTCAGATTCATCAGAAAAATCACTACCTATGGCAGCTATAGCCTTACAAAGTGTATTTCTTAAATAATAAGCCTTGAAAGTCAAAATCACTTCTTGGTGCATGGCTGCAGAATGGATGTTGTTTGAGCAGGCATGAAAACATTAATCTCATTGTACATGTCCATGAGAACTCTTGAGGATCAGATGCATTGTCAATGAGCAGTTATGTTTTGAAAGGAATCTTTTTATTATGAGCAGTAAGTTTCAACAGTGGGCTTGAAATACTTAGCAAACCATGTTGTAAACAAGTGTGCTGCCATCTACACCCTGTTATCTCATTAATAGAGGACAAGCAGAGTAGATTTAGCATAATTCTTAAAGGCTTTAAGAGTTTCAGAATGGTAAATGAGCACCGGCTTCAACTCAAAGTCTCAAGCTCCATTAGCCCCTAACAAGAGAGTCAGCCTGTCCTTTGAAGCATTGAAGTCAGGCATTGACTTCTCTCTAGCTAGGAAAGTCCTAGATGTGACATCTTCTTCCAATAGAAGCCTGTTTCATCTACACTGAAAATCTGTTGTTTAGTGTAGCTAGATATTCTGGAACACCTGATGCAGTTTCTCCATCAACACTTGCTGTTTCACCTTGCACTTTTATGTTATAGAGGCAACTTCTTTCCTTAAACTTCATGCACCAACCTCTGCTAGCTTCAAACTTTTCTTCTGCAGCTTCCTCTCCTCTCTCAGCCTTCACAAAGTTGAAAAGAGTTAGGGCCTTGCTCTTGATTAGGCTTTGGCTTAAGGGAATGTTATGGCTGGTTTGGTCTTCTATCCAGACCACTAAAACTTTCTCTTTATCAGCAATAAGGCTGCTTCGCTTTCTTACCATTTGCATATTCACTAGAGTAGCACTTTTAGTTTCCTTCAAGGACTTTTCCTTTGCATTCACAACTTGGCTAACTGTTTGGCACAAGAGGCCAAGCTTGCAGCATAACTCAGCTTTCGACATGCCCTCCTCACTAAGCGTAATCATCTCTATCCTTGGATTTAAAAGTGAGAGACAGCAGCACTTCCTTGCACTTGAACACTTAGAAGCCATTGTAGGGTTATTCATTGGCCTAATTTCAATATTGTTGTGTCTCAGGGAATAGGGAGGCCTGAGGAAAAGGAGAAAGACAAGGAACAGCCAGCTGGTGAAGCAGTCAGAATACGCACAACTCTTATCAATTAAGTTCATCTTAAATAGGAGTGGCTGGTGATGCTCCTAAATAATTACAATAATAACATCAAGGATCACTGAAAACAGATCACGATACACACATAATAATGATGAAAAAGTTTGCAGTATTGTGAGAATAACCAAACTGTGACACAGAGACATGAAGTGAGCAAATGCCATTGGAAAAATGGTGCCAATAGACTTGCTCAACACAGGGTTGCCACAAACCTTCAGTTTGTATAAGAAAACACGATTATTTTTGGTGTGTAATAAAGTGCAGTAAAGTGAAGTAGGTCTGTACTAAAAAATCCTGTTTGACAGAAATCCAACAAGAAGCTGAAGTAACATGCCAGGCATGTGGGAAAAACACTGTGGGAAAAAAAAAAATGCAGTAACCCTTTACCCAATAAATTCCTAGCATTTTAACAGACGGCTTTGTTATTGGCACTCACACATTATTTCAACAATTACCATGCTGTCTGCCAATCATTGCTTACTAAAATTTGTAAGGACAAAAATGATGCCCATTCCTGTGAAAATACAGTTGACCCTTGAACAACACAGGTTTGAACTGCATGAGTCCACTTATACATGGGTTTTTTTCAACAAATACATACTGCAGTACTATACAACCTAAGGTTGGTTGAATCGATGGATGTAAAACCAGATACGGAGGTTAGTGCCCTTAACCCCCATGTTGCTCAAGAGTCACCTGTATTGAGTTAAGAAGTTCAAAAGTATGATACCCTTATTAATATTACTTATTGCATATTAAATCAAATGAAATATAATACTAATCCTGAGAAGTAGCCTCTTAAAATATAAAAATACCTCGTCCGAATCTATTTCTGCTCTGTACTCTTATTCCACCAACTCAGCTCCCTGTACAAGTCTAATCTATGTTCAAGCTTATTTAAACATATGAAACATTTCAGAGTTCAAATATGAAATTTATCCTGTTACTCAAGCTTTCCCTACTAGCAAACTTGGCTTCAAGCAGACCCCAGAGGCAAACCCTGTCAGAGAAAGATTCTCTAGGCCTACCTACCCTCTTCCAAATCCATCTCACTAGAGTAAACAAGCCACCAAAGAAAATCCCCATCCCTAAAATATTGCTTAGCTTTTGTGTTGGACTAGAGGGTATTATCAACATTCATTCAGAGTTGCAGTCCAGATTTCCCCTGTATTGGTTTCCACTATTACATCTATTATATGATATTCTTTTCAAGCTTATGTTTATAGGAGAAAATCTGAAATACTCAGCCATTGAGCAGACCAAACTCTTAAGCTCAATATACTTTTATCTTGTATGTATTTATGGTCCAAGACTGGCCTTCAGTTTAAAAGTAAAAGAATCAAATGAGACAAAGTATCAAAAAATATATTGCAACTCAATTTAGGGTTTGGTCTAGAAGGCCAAGGAGACTGTCACTTAAGAGAGAACTTCAGCCTCTCAACAAATCAAAGTTTATTTTCTTTGACTAGTTCCTTAACTGAAATGAAAAGGTAATTTGGATCATTTCTTGACATGCCCAAGCAACTAGTAAATTGAGTCAATCAGCCATAAGAGGTACAATAAACATTAATGTAATTGATATTAATCATATCCACTGCAATTATGTAAATATAGCTTGGATTGCCGTGTGTCAATTTAGTATGCTACTGGTGCTTTTAGAGAACCTGTGAATTTCTAAACTCAAAGGCACTAAGAATGCTTGAAAAGCGTTGATATTGCCATGAGCTATGTTCCAGCTGACTTAGGTATTAAAATCATCTTGACTTAAGATGGTTACATCCCAATAAACCCATGGTTAAGTTGAAAATATCCTAAGTCGAAAATGCATTTAATATACATAACCTACCAAATAACACTGCTTGGCTTAACCACCTTAAATGTGCTCAAAACACTTACATTAGCCTACAGTTGGGCAAAATCACCTAACACAGAGGCTATTTTATAATAAAGTGTTGAATATTTCCTGGAAGTTACTGAATACTGTATTGAAAGTTAAATAAAGAGCGATCATATGGGCACAGAATGGCTGTAAGTGTATTGATTGTTTACCTTTGTGATCACGTGGCTGACCGGGAGCTGCAGGTCATCACCACTGCCCAGCATCATGAGAGAGTATCATACTGTATATCGTTAGCCTGGGAAAAGACCAAAATTCAAGCTTCGAAGTACAGTTTCTACTGAACGCGTTATCATTTTCACATTATTGTAAAGTCAAAAAATCGTCAGCTGAACCATCATAGGTTGGGAACCATCTGGATAGGCTGAAAGCTACTCTTGTCACATCTCACAAATAAAGCTGTGAGTGATTCCATCCTAGCCCTCTGGTGAAGCACAATTAGATGAACTAGATGAATTTTTATGCCTTGTATTACATTAACAGCCAATGAATTGAGGTTCTTCATTTGCACATGGGGGCATGAGAGGAAAGGAAGCACTGAATTGTCTTTCAGAATGTGTGGCCCTGAAATCTATTTTTGTAGGTGAGCCCTTTGAGATGCCTTCTGAATAAGGGCTCAAATTATTAAAACAAAATGCCATCGTCTATGGCAAAGAAAGAGTTTGACTACATGAATGAGACAAAACAGAAACCCCTGGGAGTTAAAGGAATGCTTTAAAACTAGGATAAGACAATTGTGTTTCTGTTACATATTACAAAAATGTAACTTCAGGAACATCCATCTCTGTTTCTGCTTTTGCAATTATAAGTTTTAGTTAAAAATTCTCAGCCATATCTTGCTCTCTTCCTATTGCGGAGATATAGCTCATGTGATGTCACAAGATGAAGGCTGCTAAGGCAGCTGCTCAACATAAAAGGTCTCTAAAAAGCAATAGCTACAGCTGTATCAAATCTTCCCTGTGGAGCCATATTCAGACACATGAGCCAAACTCATATCATGTGTCTTCTTCCTCTCATACAAATGAAAAGCAAAACACTGGGGGGAAAAAGGCAGTAAAATCAACATTAGGCCTGTCAACTTAATTATTTCAGCACAAGTTATTGAGTTTTATGTAATGGATTCACCCCAAATTATGTGCTCCTATAAAACAATCATCTTTGATAACAGATATCGTTATTTAAATTATGGCTTATTTTCCATTTAGAATCACCTGGTATTTAATGTCACATGTTTTAGGCAATAGATGGACTCCTCTATATAAATACAAAGCATCAAAAATTTAACCTGCTTGCTCTTCTAATCAGAGGCAGCTCTACTGTGAAGTGTCAATGGCTTGGAAAAACCAAAAAGCCAAAAACACTCATATTCTTCAACCCAGTGATCCAATTCCTGAAAATCTGTCCTATGGAAATAACATAAAAAACAGCAGCAAAGTAAGCACATGCTCGGTGCACTGCTGTTTTAGGGGAAAAATACTTCTACATGTTTGCTAAATTATTCTATATTCACTATATGATATATTATATAGCTATTAAAATTATTGAAAGCTGTGTATTCTTATATTTAATAAGCAAAAGACTATTTGAAGGTGCTGTTTATATTTGCTCACCTTTAGTGCTACCTGACGTTCTCCCTCATCTTTCTTGTGAACTGCTCGCACTCTGGTCACCAGTAATCTCCTAATGGTTAAATTCTGGGCCACTATCAACCTGTTATTTTGATTGACTTCAACAAGGAGCAAAAGGAACTCAACCTTCTCTGCCATCACCTTCCATTTCTCCACTCCCTCCCTACCACATATACTTTGCTCCTTTTCCTGTATGCTCTAGTCGTAAACTTGGGGGCCTTCCTTGTCCCCTAAAATGATCTCTTAAATATCTGTTGTAATCCTGAGTTCCTCTCTATCTCCTGCACCAAGCTGCCTCGTTCAGTCCCTCATGATCTCTTCCCTAAACTACTGCAATTGCCTCCCTGCTCATCTCTCCGGTCCCAGTTTCTCCCCAGTCTATTTCATCCTCCACCTTCCCAATTTCTCACCATGTCACTTTCTCTTTAAAATCATTGATGCCTTCAAATTAAGCTCACATAGCTTGTATAACATGCAAGGACTTTCTTGCATATCTCCTTTTCTCAATGGCCCTATTTCACATTGCTATGTGCTCCCACTTATACTGAACCACTTGCATCTCCCTTCATTTCTGCACCCATTGGAATCCCTGCCTGCAATGTCTTTTCTTACCTTATTTGCCTCACTCGCTCACCTGTGTCTCCTTTTACTATTCCAGAGTACTCTTCACATAACTTCTAATTTAACTGTTTACATGTGCATCTCTTCCACTATATCTTGACCTCCTCTGGTCAGGCATTGTGTCATATTCATTTTTTTATCCCCAACTATGTTATAACCTCTGGTATTTAGTAGAAGCCTAAGAAATATTTATTGAATGAATGAATGAGTGAATGAAAGGAGTAAATAAAGGACATACAGCTATGTAAAATATGCATACATGTAGGCAAAGACTAGAAGTAAATGTGGGAAATAGAACAGCTAATTTCTGATAACTGAATTAAAAGTATTCCTATTTTTAGTTATTTTATGAAAATATTACAGTAATAAAGATCTTTAAAATCCATAGTAAATGCCTACTATAGAAATTTCCATTGATGCATAAATGCTGATTAGCAATATTCTCATTGCTTATAGTACTGGTAACTTCTGTACGTACTAGTGTGATATAAGTAGAGATTTTTTGAGAAAACTTTTAGGCCAAATAGAGTTCCTGTATACAAAATTATTGGTCCAAAGTCACAATATTCAAAGTCATTCAAGATATTAGAATCTTGGGGACTTATTTGAAATGAACAGGCAATTTCTGAAAGGTTTGCTTAAGGCTTCTGTCCTAAGTAGTAACTTTGCTAGTTCATGTATGCAGTTCTGTCCATATGCAGAATATGGAATTGCAAATGGGAATGAAATGCTCATCAATCAAACATCAAATACTAACAAAATCAGAAACTCTTTGCATTTCCAAATATGCTAGATCACTTTACATATCCCAAGCTCCCTAGCAGATAAACAACTTCTTGTGAGAAATAATAAAATATCATGCTTTCTTAGAATATATATATATAAGTAGAGAAGAATAGCAAGAATATGCGATCAGAGATAATCTCTTTTTAATCAACCATGATTAGTCATGTATCTTAACTGATACTACTTTCTGTAAGAATGTTCTTTGTCCTTTATCATTAGCTGAAGTTACAGTGAAAAAAAAAAACCAATTTCCATGACTACTGATATATAAAATCATATAGGAGCAGGAACCTAAATATTTTAAATATGTTTTACTGCTTATTAGAAAAATCACATGATATTAATCAGTTCCCTCTCTGCTGGCTGAAATTCTTCCATGGTAGCCTAAAGAGCTTAGAACTATAAAAACTATAGAGATCATCTAGAGCTTCTAACTTTTGCACATCCTGCTACATAGAAAATGGTAATATTTAAGCCAAATACTATGGGAGGGGAGTTACTACATGGTGGGCCACTACAGAGAACTGCTCTTAAATCTTAGGCATCAAAATCTCAGGAGTTTATCAGGATGTCCCTGGTGGTTCAGTGATAAAGAATCCACCTTCCAATGCAGGGGACTAGGGTTCAATCTCCGGTTGGGGAACTAAGATCCCACATGCTGCGGGGCAACTAAGCCTGGGCGCCACAACTACTGAGCTCCAGCACCTCAATGAGAGAGCCCGCATGCCGCAAGCTACAGAGCCCACACGCCCTGGAGCCCGCGCGCCACAACTAGAGAGAGAAAACCGGCACGCCACAACTAGAGAGAAGCCCGCGTACCACAACAAAGAGCCCACACGCCTCAACAAAAGATCCCGCATGTGGGTGCCGCAACTAAGACCCAAGGCAGGTAAGAAAGAAAGAAAGGACGAAAGAAAGAATTCACTGAAAAAAAAAATCTCAGGAGTTTATCAAAGGAGCCATACAAATCTGGTAATGTAATTTCAACTGTTATAAAGTTTTGAATGGTTGTAGGAATACAAAACAAAACAAATGATGCTCAAATTTTAAAGAAATTATATTAAATTAATTTATTAATATATAATTAATAAATTATATAAATTTAATAATAATAAAAATTATATAAAATTAATAAATTTTTAATTAATAAAATTAATATATATTAATAATTTTATATAATAAAATTATATAAAGTTAATAAATTAATTCCAGTCCCATAGCATTTTAAATATCACATTTCATTTCAAACTTTAAGGATCTAAGCAGGCTGCAGTCTTGGTCTAGCCCGTGGTCACTGGGATTGGAGAATATGTGTGGTTGTGCCTTCATATCAGCTAAAATCTATCTGAGCTTCACGTCTGTCCCAATCCCTGCTCATCTTCTCTTTCCTCCTCTGGTCTCTGATCAAGGGCAGGTGGACTCAGAGCCTGGATTCTCCTTCCTCAGCCCCCTCTCCGCATCCCTCCATACCCTGCAGGAAGCTGTCCCCTGCAGCAGCCATCCCGGCCTCGGGGTAGCTGGGTGTTAGGGCTTCGTGCCCTCTGTAGACTCTAACTTAACCTTGGCATGTTTGTGGGAGCCTAGAGCATCCTCCTTTTTTAAAATCTGGCCTCTGGCTGGCAAGGACGATGGCTTATTTGTCCCTCTTCATCTTTAACTTGTATATCACTATGATCTTCTTTCTTCTCTGTTTTTCCCGTTTGTGCCATTCTAAGAGTGCCTCACCATCCAAGCTATCAGATGAACTAGACAAGGGGATCTGAGCCCCATAGCCCTTCTCCCAGAGCTTTCTGGTGGCATCATCCACATCCTCTGAGGCCTGAGGGGGACGGCACAGTAGCCGGATAGGTGGCTGACTCGGATAGTTCTTCCCTTGATCTTGATTCCATTAAAATTGTCAATGGTCAAACTTGTACCCCTCTGGTCCTCATAGCGGATAAGGCAGAATCCTTTACACTTCCCTGTCTTCCTATCCTGCATGAGACTAATGCTAACAATCTCCTGGTACTGGGAGAATACACAGAGGCTATCTCCTTCAGTCAGTTCATAAGAAAGGCCTCCCAGGAAGATCCAGGCACTGTCCTTGTACTCGGAGTGCCATGATGCCTCAGCTATCACCATAGTACCGGCCTCCCATTCATTCAGCTTGTTAACCAGCTGCACCTTGGTTAGCGGGTTCATCTCCCTGGCCTGGGGCACCACACAAGAGCACCTCAATGTCTGGGCAAAAACCACTTCTGGTGGACACAGGAGAGTGCTGCTTCTGGTGAAGACCTTCAGGGCAGGTGACCCACACCTGCCCTGCTCTCCCCACATGCCCTCAGCTGCCATTCAAGTTTCAACTTTTCATGGTACCTCATTCACCATGAAGAAGTGTGCTACTGCTCACTACTTTGAAAGCCCTAATCTAGTCCATTGTAAAAATAGATGATTAGATTGAAACAAAGTCTTCCGTTCTGAAAAGATGTCTGATCATAGAAGTTGTAACTTCTGTTTCATTTTTTTTCCTTATAATAAATCCATTTGAGAGTCTACAATGTGCTAGTTTCACTTTGGCTAAATTATTAAAAGTAAATTTTAAAAGTAAATATGTTACAAGGAAGAAACTTAGACTGAGCTTTACTTAATATGACTCATTGTATTAGAGTTCTCCAGAGAAATAGAACCAATAGGATGTAGGTAGGTAGGTAGATAGATAGACAGACATATACCTATGTATAAAGAGATTTATTATAAGGAATTGGCTCATGTGGTTACAGAAGCTGAGAAGTCCCAAGATCTGCAGCTGGCAAGCTGGAGACCCAGAAGAACTGATGGTGTAGATTGTGTAGTTCCATTCTGAAAGCTGAAAGGCTCAAGACCCAAGAAAAGATGATATTTTAGTTCAGGTGGAAGGCCAGAAAAGACCGATGTCCCAGCTAAAAGCAGTCAGGCAGAAGGAACTCCCTCCTACTAAGAGAGGGTTAGCCTTTTGATTCTATTCAGGCCTTCAGCTGGTTGGATGAAGGCCACCCACATTAGGGTGGGCAATCTGCTTTACTCATTCTACCAATTCAAATCTTATTCTCATCCAGAAACACCCTCACAGACACATCCAAAATAACATTTGACCAAATATCTGGGCACCACATAGTCTAGTCAAGTTGACACATGAAATTAACGATCATACCCATCAGATTTCCAGATTAAGTCCCAAAGCCACTATAGTTCTGCTTCACTTTTTCATACTTATTTTATTGATATAGAGAGTGATCCTTTGCTCTCAAAGATGGCAGTTCCCAGGATGAATGCAACACACATTTGTGTGTACAGCCTAAAATGGCAATGAATAACCAATACCTACTAGCATAAGCAATGACTCCACTGAATGACTCGTGGCATTTTGCAGAGTCTTAGTTTGATTTGATTCTCAAAATCAGCCACCCAAGTTTCTGTGAAACTACTGCTACTTCTGTAACCCACAAGTCTATAAGAACTGACTTTTTTTTCCCCAAAGTTGTGCTTCACTGGGCATGTCAGGCATTTGCTAGTGGTCCCACTTGAAAGCTTCGTGAAATAGTCACTTAGCTGCAGTGCTCATACTCAATCTCATCATATGTCCAACCTGTTAAATTTGAAATCCAGAAGATAATTGCACACTTGTCACCCTGCTTTTGTTACTTCATTTCTATCGTTATTGCTAGCACAGATAAAAGCACTCAAAATTGGCATATAATAGAGAAGTTGAATAAACATTAGAAACCCCTTTATACCTCTAGCACAGAAAACACACCTCTACAGTTGTACAACTTGACCCATAATTAAATGTCATCTAAGAGGCAAGATATATGTATTTCTAGTGAATAAGTGGACTTCTTGATTTATTTTACTTATGAAAGATGGACTAATGACATATGCTTCAGTGAGATGTTATCATGGATTTAGCTGATAAAATATAACCCTGTGTATTAGAGAAGGGATTTGAAAATACTTACTCAGCTCTGTCCAAGAGCTTAAATAATTTACCCCAAGTCTTTTCTATCACAAGCATCCAGGTTATTCTACACCCTTGAGACCATATGGGAATCAGGAGGTGGAAGTCAACCACTGTCAGTTATAAATCTGAAAGGCATTAGATGGAGGAACACACGAGGAAAAATATCCCCTCCAGCACTGATATTACTTGTATCATCATTAACAACAACACAAGTTACAAGTGTCTTATTGGAAAAATGATGAGAATAGACTTTGAAAAGCCTAGCTAAATAGGAATGTATAGCTATACATACATACTCCCTCTTTGTGTAAAAAGTCCACTTCACTAAAAAAAAGCTATATGAGGCACAGCAGGCCCGGTACCTAGGACCAGAATACTTTTTGAGGCCCATGAAAACGTCTTAATTCTTTAAAATCAGGAGAAAAATTAATTTCATGTCAAAGAAAATGTTTTAATGCATAATTATATCTTTAAATCAATGTAATCATAGAACATAATTTTTAATAATTGTGTTTAGGGATGATGGGGCCCATGAAGACAAAAGTGCTTAAAGCCCATAACGGTCGCAATGTGGTCCTGTTCCCCAAAGCTATGTTTACCTTACGTAGCCCTGCCTCCCTGGCCATAGCTGATTGAAACAGGGATAGATGCCTGACCTACATCAGGTCTATCAGATTCTGTCTCCTATGGGTTTGGAATTGAGATTTAAACTTTATTAGTAAGTATTTGTTAGTTTATGGGACCTGCACCTTTTGTAGCCTTTGGTACAGTCGTGTGTGTGATACAGTGATCTGTCTGCAAGAAAGAGAAAGGAAGAAGAGATGATGTGGCCTGTGGGACAGAGAGAATGAGACGGGGAGATGCTGCCTGAGTTCCTGGCGCTCCCTAGTCTCTGTAGGCCGGGGCTTGGTTGTCCAGACTTTCCTGGAATCTATGAGGTATCCCAGTCTCCTTCCTTAAATTCTATTTTTTAGGCTAAGCTGTTTGAAACTTTTTTTTGCTAATTTTAATCTAAGAGTACTGTATTAGTTTGCTAGGGCTGCTATAACAATGTACCACAAACTGGGTGGCTTAAACAACAGAAATTTATTATCTCACAGTTCTGGGTACTACAAGTCTGAGATAATATTATCAGCAAGGTTGGTTCCTTCTGAGGGCTTTGAGGGAAAGCTGTGTTCCACAATCTCTCTTCGGCTTGGAAATGTGTGTCTTCTCTCTGTATCTCTTCATATTGTCTTCCATCAGTGTGTGCCTGTGTCCAAATTTCCTCTCCTTATAACAGTCATACTGGATTAGGGCCCACCCTAATAAGCTCATTTTAATTTGATTATCTCTATTAAGACCCTATCTCCAAATAGGTCACATTCTGAGGTATTCAAGGTTAGGACTTCAACATATGAATTGGTGGGGGACACAGTTTAACCTATAACAAGTATTAAAACAAGAGGGTAAATGTAGATTAAATTGTAGAGTGCCAATGTATTATTGTCATTGATATTTTTGATATATTTCTTCCATTTTATGGAATTTGAATTTTTAAAAGGCACTTTAACACATAGAGGAAATATCTCTGTAGAAGCAGTCTAGGGGAAAGGATAATTGCACAGGGCGGAGCTGATGGCTAGAAGACATGAAAGTGCAGACAGCATCCAAAATGGTGTGGAATGGTTTTTAGGGAATGAATCTCATTTTCATGTTAAGAGCTGCCTGTGCAAAGCCTTCATTCTAGTAACTTGGACTTTATAAACCACGTTTTGTTAAATAATTCTCATATATAGACAGAGCCTTCAGAGTGTGTAACAGAAGTTCCTGAGTACATGTGTTAGCATTCCTGCGATTTCTGGACTATGGTATATAGCATAGTATATCATGTAATGTATAGTAAGAAGCTGGGAATCTAAAGATAGCATTAAATTAATGAAGTGTTGTACAGACAGGGACATTCTCATTATGTTTCATTATTTTTTTAAAAAATTTATTTATTTATTTTTGGCTGTGTTGGGTCTTCGTTGCTGCGCATGGACTTTTTCTAGTTGCGGCAAGCAGGGTCTGCTCTTCATTTGCGGTGCGTGGGCTTCTCATTGCGGTGGCTTCTCTTGTTGCAGAGCACGGGCTCTAGGTGTGCGGGCTTCAGTAGTTGTGGCTCGCGGGCTCTAGAGTGCAGGCTCAGTAGTTGTGGCGCACGGGCCCAGTTGCTCCGCGGCACGTGGGACCTTCCCGGACCAGGGCTCGAACCCATGTCCCCTTCATTGGCAGGCGGATTCTTAACCACTGCGCCACCAGGGAAGCCCTCATTATTTTTTGAAATAAGTTTTTGGATCTTAATTTTTTCTCACATTCATTTTAAGGAAGATTGACTGTAAAAATAATTGTATCAGTTGCTTCAAAACTGTTTAATACATTAGATGGAAGGGAAATAAATAAATAAATAAATAAATAAATAAATAAATGGCACTTTATATGTTTCCTCCTCCTTCTCCTAAACATGACTACCATAAACTTAATTTTGCCCATAATTTTCTTAGGTTTTAAATTTCCCAAACATGATACAGTATCCCATCATAGCAAAGAAAATGGACTCTAGAATCAGACCACCTGAGTTCAAAGCCTTCCTCTGCCTCTATAATGCAGTTGTAGGCAACCTATTTAATCTCTTTGTGTCTCAGTTTCCACCACTATAAAGTAAAAATAAAAAGAGAACCTTATTCTTAGGGGTGTTAGGAAGATTAAATTAATTGATATAGATAAAGTGCTCGGCGTAGAGAGAGTGCCATTGAAGGCTTTGCTATTATTATTGCAGAGAATGAGTCCTGGCCCTTTTTTATGAAGTTTGCCTTTTATGACAGTCCTAAGGCAAATCTCAGCTGCTGACTGCCTTTCTTAGGTGGGTTAAAAGCACAGACTAACCTTGAGGTGAGGTTGTCTGGGTTCAGATCCACCACTTACTTCCCTAGCATCACAGAGTATGTAACCTCACTTTCCCCATCTGTGAAATGGAGATAATGGTACCTACTGTACAACATTTGTTGTTATAATTGAATGAGTTAATTTATGTAATGCACTCAGTACATACCAAGTGTACACCTACCTTAGTTATCATCGCCACTACCGGCTGAATTAACCAGGTGGCAATCCCTGACACTGAGCAGAGCCACCAATGACATAGCACTGACCCTGGTGAAGCTCATGGACAGACCACTGCTAGACTCTACAGAGTTTTGTGAATTTTTGAATACTCTTTACTCTCTTGGAATTTATAGTCAGAGTAAAAGTCCTAATTTGAATAGCTTTGGCCTATGTATAAACACAATTTAGTTTTCTTTTTTGGTTTGTTTCAAACAATTTTTTAAAATATTATAAGAGCAGTGCTTGAGAAATATAAATCTTAAATTTGTCACTTTAACTGTAATTTAAGGACAGACATAACCTCAATGTAAAATACCTATAACCCCATGCCATGCAATTAAATATTTCTGGACCACTGCTCCCAAAGAATGGGGTGGGGGGGGGGAATTATGTATGAAACATGTATTGATATTTATACAGTATTTATAAGTACTTAAAATTTTTTGGCCTCCCTTTGGGGAAGGGAATCTAATTTTCTGATTAATTAGTATAAGACAATTCATTTCCCTAAGGTATAGAAATCAATAGAATTTACAGATATTTGATAACAATTTAATGATCACTCTCTTCAAAATGTCTGTATATGTGACACAGAGAAAACAACAATTAGATGTAAAATATGTAAAACAAAGCTCTTATTTTATTTGCATTTCAGAGCAAGAACATTGACAATGCAGTATTACTTTGCTGATATTATAGCACAAGAAAGAAATTTAGTCACACCTCTGATAAAAGAGATCATCTTGGAATTCTATACTTGTATAATTGGGGAAGTCTAATACACAGAAGTAAAAACATTTCCCACAGTGGTGCTAATTACTGTACAGTATCCATAACCTTTAGAGCACTGAGCTTAATTCAAACAGAAATAGCAGATGGTGTTTCAGGAAAACAAGCATTTATATATTTTTTTCCCCTTTTCATATGCAGCTATTAGAGAAAGGCATGTTGGAAGTTTATTGAGATCCAATTCTATTTTGTTTTCTATTCTGCATTCTATATATTTTATTCTAATAACAATGAAATTAAATTAATTTTAACTTAAGAAAGAATATTATACTCATCAAATATCATGTAGAAAACGTATTTTATTTATCTTGGCAAAAGTTCCACTCATTTGATAAGATAAAAGAATAAGCTTTTCAAATGTATACTGTATTTCAGATCATGATTTATTATTTTGTGCTCTATATTTGCTTTTGGAAGTGGACCACTTTGGGAGAATTCAGATTAGAGCAAATGGAAATACTGGCTAGAACTTGAAACAAGTGACATCTTCTGACATCAATTTGTACCATTTTCTATAAACAAACAAAGCCTGGATAAATCTACAACAATAATTGAAAGACTTGCAGGCAGAAACGCCCAGAGAGGCTCTCTCAAGGGGATGACATCATGATTTATAACAATCTTGTTAAACTTCAAATATATTCCTCCTGAGTGTAGTTTTGCACATCTGTCTTTACATCTACTCTTTGGCTTCCATTTTTATTTCTCTATTTCTATGAATATTCACTTATTCCAACCAAAACAACTGGAAATCAATTTATTAGCGACTGAATTAAACAGCCCAACCCCTAAAGTTTTCGAAAAAGACTGAAGTCAAATTTTATTGTGTAATATATGGAACCCAATATATAGCAGACCACGGTAGGATGACCTACACTATGTGAGCGTTATTTGTATTAGCTGCTACTGCTATGCTTACCATCCAGAGAGATTCCCCATCCTCCCAATAAAACAGCTGGATTCATGTGAATCATCAATACCCTCAGGTATAAACTGTGTCAACTCTTTGCCCTAATTTTGCTAGTATATAGCCAGTATTAGAGGAGATGTTCTAATTTGATTTACTTTAACATGGTCAATTTAAAAAAAAAAAAAAAATCGATCAGTGATAGTTGTTCTTTACAGCCCAAACCCCAAAACTGATGATACCTCTCTGAATTGATTTAGATTTGGTCCTGCTTGAAAATGACCTGTCTAGATTCCCCCCTGCCTTGTTATTCTAAGTCTCTGCTAAAACCAACACATACGCTATGGTCTGACCATCAGGACTGCATTATAAGTGAGCTGATATCTTTCATGGTCATTTGGACAGATTCTAAAGCAGTCTTGAATTAAATAGTCTTTATTCCGTTAATGTCATGTTACACAGAATTTCCAGTCTGTAACATAAGACCTAATGCAAATATACCAAGATCTCACTTTAGCTGGGACCACCCTCCTTGATATTATTCTTAGAATCTCACAAATAACCTCAGGAATTGGTTCATTCCTCATATCAGAATATATGAGGCCAGAATTTGGCTCATGTGATTAGACTGAAGGCAAAATTTTCACTAAACCATGAACTCTATTTGGCAGTGGAAATGACATTTTTTTCAAAATGAGTCCCATCATGAAAGCCCTTGGTCCACTCACTCCACATCAGTATAAATCCTTGCTGAATCTAGAGATTTATGTTTTCAGTTTGGCCTTCCTTTTCATTACTGGAGAGCTTTAATTTCTTTTCATTACTTAGGGTTCTCTCATTTTCTTTCCTCACTTTCAATGCTCTGCATATTTTACACACCTGTATTTGTCTTTGATAATAGAAAAAAAACCTCATCACTTTCAATGCTCACTCGACATATCTTCATTATCTTGGGAATATCTTCACCAAAATATATTAAAATGTCACTAGAGAAAAATGAATGCATATAGAATATATGAATATTGCTGGGCTAGATCTGTATCTCTATCTCATTAGTCAGCATGCAGCCTCTTGGCTGAATGCCTACATTTCAAGCCCAGCAAAAAACAAACAACAAATAGATTTGAGAACATCAGGCACAAATAGAAAGAGTCCCTTTTCTGTGTTATTGTTCTACCAGTTATTTATCCATTTACGTCTTTTCCTTAGTCTTTTTTTTTTTGCTTCACAGTCAGGCAAATTCCATTTGTTCCTTTTTTCTACAAATATTTATTGTGTACCTTCTATGTGCCAGGAGCTGCTATAGACACTGGGAACAAAGAATGAATAAAACCAGTAAAGTTCCTGGTCTCATAAAGATTACATTTTAGTGGAAGATGAGAGTCAGTAAACAAATAAATACACAGATAAATAAAACAAATAAATACATGTGCTCTGGGGACAGAGGGTATGCTATTTTATCTAGGGATACTTGAGTAGAGACTTAAAGGAAAATAAAGAAGCAGGTCACATGAGTATCTGAGAAAAGAGTGTCCCTGGCAGAAAATGGAATGTGCAATAAAATCCTTCATAATATGAACTGATCAAGACTGGCTTGGAGATGTCAACTCCCAAGTAATGAACAGGTCAGAATTACAAATTGTTTAAAATATCATATACTATTTTATTTTCTTAGATATTTTGCAAAATTCCTCCAAAGATATTGTTCATGTAACCTTTACACATAGTTTCTAAATTCTTACAAGTTGGTATTACAAAATTGATGACTCTACACTTCCTCGCTTTAAGGTTGTTTTACATCTTTGAATCAATGGTGGGTGAGGTTTTATTGTACTGTGTAGTTGTTTGGTTACTTGCTAAGAAAATTTTCTGCAAGTTTCCAGACTGTGGGTGTATAGAGAGCACAAGCAGTATAACCAGATGTCCTCTTTCTCATTTAAGAGCTTAGATTTCAAGTGACACTTGCATATTTTTCATATAGACTGCTGCATTTCATAGTAGAAAGAATGTTCTCTGCAACGAGATACCGTGATCTTTGAAAATGAATGTAAATCCCTATCCTCACAGGCAGTCTCCAAAGGCAATCAGAAAAATGCCTCTAGATGTTTGAACATAAACAGTGAAAGCAAGAGGAAAAGAGTCCTTACCAAATGGAGTAGAATACCAAATGAATGGAGTGCCAGCTATTTTATTCTTGCAGACGAACAAAATGTCTCCTTTTTATTCCTTTTCTTTAGTGTCTGTAACCATCAAATGATTTAATTAATACTTGGCATTTAGACAATAAACATTATACCCCTATCTTCTTTGATCGTAAGACCAGCAGGGAGATAAGCAAAAAAGTAAATATTTCTAGAGGTTCACAAATACCTGAATTCAAACTAATAGCGAGTGCAAGTGAGAGATAACACTTTCATCACTGGATTTAAGCTGCTTTTTAACCTGATAAAGTCTCAACCTCAACATTGATTTTTCTCTAAAATAAATAACTTATCTGGAGGAACAGCAGATGAATTTACATCCCGCAGAAATAATTTAGGATGCTGATTCTCTAAGGTTTGTTGTAAGACTAATAAATATTGACCAAGAACAACAAGAAAATTCCCATCCAAAATAATGTGAGCAGTTTAAAACTTTATTTTTTGTATTTTGCCTTTATTCTCAGTACTTCCTGTAAAGAGCTTAGTAATCACTCTTTGTCATTTATCTTCTCAATATTTACATGTATAAAATAGTGAAGGGAAAATAATCATTTCTAATGACTAAAACAAAGAGGGTTTAGATAAAATTTTAAGGACCTAAGTGGATTATTGGAGCAATTAGACAGCTAATCCCTGCAAAAATTCACAAATGTGGTTGAGGTAAACATTGTTTTGTTAGACTTTGTGCCTATAGATTTCAGATAATCACCTTGATTTTCTCTTTACTCTTCATGAAGACACACGGGCTAAGTAATTTGTGTAACATATATTATCTATATGCTGCTTTCAGTAGCATCATCTGTTTAATCAACATTTATGGTTAGTTGACTTTTCTTAATTAAAAAAGGAAGATTAACTTAGCCATTAATTTACGATCTAAAAGTATAAGCTTCCACCTTGCCAAACAAATAACTAGCACTTGCAAATGACTGTGTGATTCCACTTGACTGATTTTTAGTGACAACATGGCGTAGTGACCTTAAGAGGGATAACATGGTACAAATGTAGTGTAAATATGTATCAGATAATGTTAAGTGAAAAAAGTAGACTACACTATTACATCTCCACTATAATTAAAACTGTTAAAAGTAAGACAAGAAATGAATGGAAACAGGGAGAAAACATAATGGGTTAGTTCATTGCCATCATCAAAAATTTGGGTTCAACTAGATTTAGATTCAACTGAAATTTAATGAATCCCTACTATGTATCAAACACTATGCCAAGTTCTTTCATTCTCCTTTATCTCATTATCTTTCATCAATCTTGTAGGAATGGTTTATTATTATCCTCATTTTACCCAAGAAAAAAATAAATTTCAAAGAAAAGACTAGATTATATAACTTTGTGAGAAACCAGAGTAAGCCAGGGTCTCTGTTGTCTTTCATGTATTTCTTACAACACATAGTGGCTTAAAAATAAATAAATATAACTTGAAAGCCTAATCAGTTCAACTATCCAGTGGTTTAAAAAATACACAATCTATGCTATATGTAATACACTAGGCCTCACTGTCGTTAGGCATGAGGCTTTCAGGAATTACGTCTTGCATTATAGAGTAGGACAGTCACGGAAGTCCACGTGGATAAAGCTGCAGTGGACTGTGGAAAGAGATCCAGAATATACCTCTGTGAAGAACCTTTATTCTGAACTCCTCTTATCTGTCTAAAGGCAGAGCCTCCCCAATGAATTCAGCTATCATAAATCCCTTTTCCAGGGGATTTTTGTGGCCATGAATAAGGTGGGAAAAGACCACTTGCACCTGCATAAACAAACATTATCACAAACTTTCTTATCTCCTGTTTTTTCCTCTAAGAACTCATTTATTTTTTCTAAAGAAACCTATCTTTTTCTGAGAACGCTTTTCTCACCCCTCCCTTTCCACTTTTAAGTTAGATATATAAGCCCTTAATCTTAGCTGTTTAATGAGCCACTTCATTTGTGCACTCCCATGTCCAAACAAATAAACTTTTTTTTTCTCTTGCTAATCTGTCTTTTTTGTCGGCTTAATTTGCAGTACCCCAGTCCCTTAATATAAGTGGGTAGAGGAAAAAGGTTTCCTCCCCAAGAGTTTGATGATGAGAATAGGGTGGTTGGAACTTATCAATCACTCTGGAGGCTGCCATATTGAGATATTTTACTATAAAGAAGCATATGCCTCTATAAATTATGAAACTGTGTATTCATAAACTTGCCAATATACTAAAGAATGCTGGTTTGTAGCAGACAGTTCACATTGCCTGCATGTTCTTTTTCTCTGGAAATTGAGGCTACTAAGTGTTAAGAATTGTAAACAGGACTTCCCTGATGTTGCAGTGGTTAAGAATCTGCCTGCCAATGCAGGAGACATGGGTTCGATCCCTGGTCCAGTAAGATCCCACATGCCATGGAGCAACTAAGCCCGCGCCCCTCAACTACTGAGCCTGTTCTCTAGAGCCCACGAGCCACAACTACCGAGTCCACATGCTGCAACTACTGAAGCCCACACACCTGGAGCCCATGCTCCACAAAAAGAGAAGCCACCACAATGAGAAGCCCATGCACCGCAACGAAGAGTAACCCCTGCTCACCATAACTAGAGAAAGTCTGCGTGCAGCAACAAAGACCAAATGCAGCCCCCCCCCAAAAAAAAAAAAAGAATTGTAAACAGTATGTGTGGATAAAACTAAGACTAATAAGATAGAAGAAAAATACCCTATGCAAAGTATTTAAAGAATGTAGAATGTTTTTATTAAGGAAAAAAAGGAGAGTAATCTTGCCCTGAAGTAATTTTTTAGAGGTTTTCAACACATTGTTCCAAAACAAGAAAGAGGAAAATAAAGGACAAAAGCCTGATGGAAATAGAAAGTTATAAAGAGTTGGCAGAAAAGAAACAGGAGAAAGAAGAGGGCAAGAGATAATAGCTTATGTGGTTAAACTAGCTAAGATTGAATGGATTTGTTACAAGGAGCTTTATTATGAATAACCAGTGTAAAACTAGAGTTTGGTTTCCTTTATCTGTTAAAATGACAAAGTTTTCTTGGATCACTTCTCTGCTCTTAATAACAGATTATAAAAGGTTTTTCTTTACCTTTTGAGTCTTTCACCTAGGAACAAAGATTCTGTGTCTTATCAGAATAATTTCTTGTGCTTTATGTTGTCTTTATCGTGTCCTGAAAATTAAGAGAACCAAAACTAAGTTCTCTAAATGTTAAAAGAGCTAATTTGTTTATTTGTTTTAATAATCATATAATCTCCTATATTTACTTTCAAAAAAAAAGTTTTTATTGGGTAAAAGTCACATAATATAAAACATACTATTTTAACCATATTTAACCATACAGTTCAGTGGCACTAAGTACATTCACATTATTGTGCAACTCTCACCATCATCCATCTCCCCAATTTTTCACCTTCCTAAACTGAAACTCTGTTCCCTTTAAACACTAACTTCCCATTCCCCCTATATTTACTTTTAAAATCTTTTATTATCACTTTGGTTGAATAGTATTGTTTCATATTGATCTGTGATCCTGTTTAATCAAGTGTTCAAACTTTTTGACATTTTTGATAACTTCTCCAAATCAAATTCTAAATAAAGTCTTATTGACCTTGAACTGACCTTGAGATTTCCCAGAAGGTCCCTGGAAAATTTCAAAGAATTTCTTTTCTTACCTTGTAAAAAGAGAGATGGCAAACTAATTAGGTTTATTTGATAAGCTAAATTGCATGGAAAGCATTGTCAAATAAGTAGAGATACTTACTTTCCTAGGTTATATTTGTATGTGTATATGTTATTAATGTAAGTATGTCTGAAATTATGTAAAGTTTTTAGAAATTTGACAATGTTCTTGCTATCCATAATATGTCTTGGTATAATTTTATCAGTCATAATGCCAGTTATTTTTAAAAGTTGTATGTGACAAAGTCATCTAAATTTCCTTTTCAATTGCCTTATAATAAACCCTCATCAGATCTTTAACCACAGTCATTTAAGACTTTAGTGATTCATACATAGTTACTGTTTTACTCTGATTCTTTTCTGAAAGTTCTTACAATCGGCTACTGGCCAAAGTGCTTCATCTTCATCAAAAAGGACTGTCTCAGAGACTCATGAAAAGGACTATGGCAGGTACTCTGAAGTACAAGCTTCTAATGGCATTGCTTAAATAACTTTAAGATCATATACTGGAATGACTAAGGATTTCCACAACGAATGGAAAAGCTAATGAGTTCATAAAACCACTAACCCAAGATCAAACAGAATAAGAATTAATTATGTGGAGCTGAAAGAACTAATGAAGAAGGATTATGGTTTCTTTTTTGACTTTTTCTCAGAGTATTACTGGTTTTTTAGTGTTCTGTTTTCTTGATATAAAGAACCTCTTTCTTTTAAGCTATTTATACACAATAATTGAATAGATGATACCCTGTAAGTAAAAATGAAGCATTTATCTTTTTCTTGTTACCTGATCCCTCCAGAATGCAGAAACTCTGGCAATATAGTTATTTGTGTAAGTTCAATAAGAATATTTTCTCCTTATAACAGGACATAATTGAAAACATTAGTTTTACTAAAGCTTTCACTGGAATGTCATATTTGAGAATGATGTGCATAGCATCAGTTATAACCATACAGTTTTAAGAAACTAGGTTGACTTTATAAAGCCAATGTTTACAAAGCCCTCTTTAAAAAAACTGGTGTTGTATCTGATTTATAGGATTCCAAGCCTTACAAATAAGTAAGGATAGTAACTTCCTGACCAGCTCAGGAAATGTAGACTATTTGGGGAACCTCAAGAAGAGACAAATTCACCCAAATCTACAGATACTGCAAATAAAGTCCGATGGCAAGTTCTTGGCTTGACTTCCCGAATACAAGAGGCTTTAAAAAGTTCCAGCAAAGCAAACTTCAAAAGGTCTATATAGTCAATTTCCATCCTTGCCACATTTATGTAAATGACCAGGCCAAATTTAATGAAACTAGACTTATTTTGTAAGCAAGAGTAATTTTACTTTGCCTATTTTTGATCAAAATTGGGGTGACTGTAGAGAAAAAAGTTATGTTTCATTGAAAATCTGTAACGCATCCTTGTGGGTTATCAGATTCTAGTCCTATTCATTGTCTTTGAGCTGTTTTTGCGTGTTTCTAAACTGCATCCTGCAATCTTGTATATTTTTTCAGCAATTAATCTTTCTAGTTTTACTCCTACCCTCCTGACTTAGCATCACTGAGGACTAAAATTGCCCTTTTCCCAAAGAGCTGCAAGCTGAAGCTAGATGAATTAACACAAAAATTCATCACCATAACTGCGGATCACTCATAAATTTTACTAGAAACCTGCATCTTCCATACTCTGCTCCAGGAAATAACCATGACTGTGACACTGCCACTACCATCCTTACTATACCATCTAAAGACTCTTTGAATGGAAAAACAAACAAAACAACACCCCCGGGTTTGCAGTCTATTCTAGTCATTAATCTTTATTTTTCTTTTGTTTCCATAGAAATATCCCTCATTAAGTGCCTAATTGCTTACACCATATAAAGGCCTAACTTTTGTGGGTGCCCCACCCCTACTTGTACCACTGCCTCCTGAAATAAGATACAACTGTATAATTTTACTGGCCTATTCCCAGGACTAGAATACTGATTCAATGAGATATGGGGTAATCAGAAAACTCAGCTTATTTATGAAACTTATGGGAAGTTTCAGACAGGGAAATTAAGGGATACAGAACATAACAATGTGTATAATTTTTTTTTCTGCACTTCCCTTATCTGTCTAAAGAGATTTCTCCCCAAAGAATTCAACTATCATAAATACCTTCTCTGGGGGTGGTGGTGGAGAATTTTATGGCTATGAAGAAGACAGAAAAAGACCACTCACACTGGCATAAACAAACATCACAAACTTTCTTATCTCCCATTTGTTTTCCTAAGAACCCATTTATCTTTCCTAAAGAAACCCAGTTGTCCGTCCTGTAGAAGTTTTTTCTCCTTCTCGCTTTCCCCTTTTAAATTAGAAATATAAGCCATTTACCTAAGTGAATAGAGGATAAGACCCCCTCAACCCCTGCCACAGTGATTAAAGATTTAGTTCTGCAAAAAGAATGGGCTCAGAAGATTTAAAGGTAGTAAATAAATGAGAATGCCCACTGAAAGGGGACAAAGGGACAAAAGAAGAGAAGAGAAATGTAGAAAAGCTGAAAAGTCAATAGAAACAAAGCACTCTTTGGTTGATATTAAAACAAGCCTATAAACTAACCATTACATAAATAAATATGGCAAAGTAGGGCTCAGTAAACTAAAATCAATTCTTTATCTTACATAGACCATTGGAAAGTAAACATTGGGCTGAGAAGAATTTATGTTAGCCCAAACACTATTTAGAAAATAGGATTCTCATCTATTAAATACATTTAATTAATTTGTATTTAATTCCTTTCAAAAGAGTGGAATGAAAAAATTCATAAATGCTCCTTATTGTTCTAATATGATCAGAATGAAATTCCACATGCAAACTAGAACTTTCTAATTTCATGCTCAAACTAAATCTCAGATGAAGATGACCATGACCTCTTGGAAAGAATTATAAACCTGGAATAAGAAACCTTGGTCCTCATCTTCACAGTACATGTCTATATTTTGTCTATATTTTCTAAGGCTCTTTGCCACTATGAATGGCTTTCTAGAACCAGCCCAATGAAGCTGACATGTTAGACATCCAAAGCTAATAAGTCAAAATCCCTAAAGAAAAGGCAATTATTTTGGCCTAGAGGCCACAAAATATGGGCATTCCATACAATCCTCCCCCACTACCACATCTCCACGTACACAAATCACACTAGGTGTGTCATTTCCTGAGGTTGGAAGACAGGTCAACTTATCCTCAGGCCAAGAAGTATAGCTGGATGGTGTAATCTGAAAAACTTCCTAGGTATTTTCCTCCAAAAGTTTATCCCCACACTTGTTTTACAGCCTCACTGTTAAACCTCTCTTTAGGATCAAAGATCTCTCTTCAGACTAAATGACGGTGTAAATGTGAAAACATCTATCCCAGTGCTAGCCACATAGCACAGCCTCAATTAAATGCTTACTGGAAAAACAATGAGCTATACCTCCGAATAAATGCCTTAAACAGTTACAGACAGAGTCACCATTTTATGGCCACTTCATAACCAATATTGACTGTACAATTCTCTTCCCCTCTTCTTTAGGCGTGTGGAGAAGTGCAAGCTCTGTCACCATTCTTTCTACTTATCCTGCTCCATTGCCTCATAACACTTGCTCCATTGATAATCCTGTATTTATCTTGTATTTTCAATCGCTTGTTTTACACTGGCTTTTTCTCTCAGGCCATAATTATGGTCAAGCCTCTCACATACTAAAATGATCCACATTTGGCCCTGTTTGATCTTTTAATGAGTAGCCTATCTTCATCCTTCAGGTCAAAGTGTTCTTTAAGGAAGTCTGTATGCAGAATCCTCTTTCTCTGATCAAGTCTCTATTCAAACATTTTAATCTGGAGTCTCCCTTACAACTAAAATGTGGCAAAAATGGCTACCACAAACTTCTTAGCTGCTAATTTCAGGAGCTTCTGTTCAAAAGCCATATTATTTTATTTCTTTTCAAAATTTTTTTTAATGACACCCACCTTCCTGAAACCCACTTAGCTTCAATCACACACAATACTCCCGGTTTTCTTTTCTTTCTGATCTTTCTTTTCCAATTGGCTTTTCTGGCTTTGTTTTCTCCTTTCACCCCTCAAATATTGATGTTACTCATGGTTCTTTGCTCGACTCTACCTTCTGTTCTCAGTCTGCACTCTTTCCTTGGTGATCTCAACCATCTTTACAGTTTCAATTTCACCTATGTTCCCAAACATCGCTCTCCAACACTAGCTACTCTCCTGACTTCCTGTAAAATATTTATAACTGCTTCTCGACAGGAGTTTCATAGAAACTTCAAACTCAACATGTTCAGTGTGGACCATTTATCCAAATATTCTCATCTGCCAGGAATTTAAATTATGTCCATTACCAAACAACTCTCAAGGTTTGTCCATTCCAAGTCATAAATATGTCTTGAATACATCTCTTCCCCTCACTCTCCACCATTCTCCCTTAGCTCTTGTCTTGGACAATTATGATGCCCTAAAATTCATTTTTTTTGGTTCCCCAATTCATTCTCCTCCCTATGCCTCTCTGTCACCCACAAGAAAAAATCCAAAATCCTTAGCTTAGCAAACTCATTCAGACTTCTTCTAGTCTCTTGCCATTGCCCCACCATTCATGTATTCATTCAGTCAAGAAATATTTATTATAATTACTTAATATTTATTCTTTTAAATATAATGATGAATAAGGCATAGTCAATGAACCTGTAAAATTTACAACCAAGTAGAGAGGAAAGACAAATTTTTTTAAAGTGGTAGAAACTATGTCTTTGGGGTATATATTCTATACAGAAGGAGCATGAGAGAAGGAGTATGTAATTTTTCTGAGTGATATATATTAGGAAAAGATTCATAGGCAAAATTATGCTATACCTGAATCTTGAAAGAGCAAAATGGTGAAGGAGGGAGAGTTTAAGAAAGCCCTGTGCTCTAGAGAAACCAAATTACTTGAAGTTTCCTGTATTTTCCCTGGGCTTTCATACATGTAACTATACATACTGCTCCAATGTCTTCTCTCTTGGACACCTAATACAATTTTTCTGAGCCATCTAAAATGTCACTTATCATGTGAACCCTTTTATGACCCTGCCATAGACTAAATCCTTTTCTTCTCCCTGATCCATAGCTTGCCCATACCTCTAACTGCATTGTGGTTGTTTGTTCCCTGTTTAGTTATTTGTAGCTAGGAATTACATGGTTTTCATCTTTGCATCTTGATTTCTGGTAGATAACAATCACAGTTTCTATCATTATCTGTTGAATGCCCATAATTTACAGTGTTGATGTACATAATCTCTAATTTTCACAAAACCCCTTAAGTGTAGACATTATTATTATGTTTATAAGTGACAAAACTAAGAGTCAGAGAGGCCATATTTGCCCAACTGGATACAGTTGGTAAGTAGTTAAGCTGAGATTAAAACTTAGATGTCAATCTGTCTCCAAAGCCTATATCCTTATAAATGAACTACAGTATCATCCTAGTGGGTCCTGAAGAAATGTGGAAGGGATAAATGGATGAATTAATAAATGAATCATTGAATTTATGATTTTCTGGAGTTGAAATGATAAAAAATTAGGGCAAGCCCCATACTCATTAGCTCCCTTTCTTATATGAGTCACTGTCTGAACACACAAAATTTCATCTGCAGTCTTGCTGCATGTATCCTAATCATCTGTCCTGATCTGCTTGTATCTTGAACATAACTACCCCATTAAAAAAATTGGCTTTTTTCATGAGCACTTCCACATCATAAAATTCTACCTGAAAGTAATTACATAATGGTGGCTAAGCGCAAGATATTATCTGCAGATTAAAAAGTCTTTTTGTCCACATAGGAAAACAACCTAATAAATAAAATGTGGTTATTGTTATAATTAAATAAGCTTTAGAAATATATTCTCACTCATTTCAGATAATTTACATATCTGTTATAATTCCTTCAGATGCAATTATACAATAAGTAATGTGTAATATAAAAATACCCAAATAGGAATAAAGCTTGTTTTGGTGTTATTTGGTGTTTACCTTGTCTGGCAAACCTAGAAATCAAAAACTTGAGAATGGGGGCTTCCCTGGTGGTGCAGTGGTTGAGAATCCGCCTGCCAATGCAGGGGACACGGGTTCGAGCCCTGGTCTGGGAAGATCCCACATGCCGCGGAGCAACTGGGCCCGTGAGCCACAACTACTGAGCCTGCACATCTGGAGCCTGTGCTCCGCAACAAGAGAGGCTGCGATAGTGAGAGGCCCGCGCACCGCGATGAAGAGTGGCCCCCACTTGCTGCAACTAGAGAAAGCCCTCGCACAGAAACAAAGACCCAACACAGCCAAAAATAAATAAATTAATAAATTAATTAAAAAACAAAAAAAAAAAAACAAAAACTTGAGAATGATACATAATTATCTTTCTGTTTTGTGCATTTTGTACGTATCTTTCATAAGCAAGTTCTGTAATTTGTAACCTCATAAAGAAAAATTGAGACTATCTGAACCCACTAAATAGCTACTTTAAGCATACTCATACCCCATTAATGCAAAATGAGGTTCCAGTGGCTTCTGTATTACTCAGTATACACTAAGCTATGCTGTAGTAACACATAAACCTCTAAATCCAAGGATATGGTAGGTCACATGTCTCCAATTATGTCCATATCCTGATCCCCAAAACCTGTGAATGTTGCCTTACATGCAAAAGGGGTTTTGCAGATTAAGTTAAAAATTTTGAGATGTGGAAATTACACAGGATTATCTGGATGGACCCAATGTATTCACAAGGATCCTTACAACAAATGAAGGCAGGGGGCTCAGATTCAAAGAAGGAAATGTGAAGATGGAAGCAGAGAAAAGACAGAGAGAGGAAAAAAAGAGAGAGACAGAGACAGAGACAGATTTGAAGATGCTATGTTGATAGATTTGAGGATGAAGGAAGGGACCACAAGGCAAGGAGTGTAGGTGCCCACTAGAATCTCGAAAAGGCAAGGACACAGTTTCTCCCCAAAAGCCTCTGGTAGGAATGCAGCCTCAACAAAACTCTGATTTTAGGACTTCTGACTTCCAGCCGTGTAAGATAATAAATTTGCATTACTTTAAGACACTTAGCTTAAAGTAATTTGTTATAGCAGCAACAGGAAAGTAAGACAAAGGGTCTTAACATTTAAAAAAGTTGTCACTTTAGGCATGATACATGTCCATCACTGGACAGTGCAGGGGCTTTCCTTTATGTATTATACCTAGTCAAGGACCCACGTTGGCAGAGACTCCACCAATTGAAAATCATCAGTTACCCCAGCAAGGGGGAAGAGAGTGTGTGGTGATTTCAGACCCATTCTTCTATATTTTGGTCTAGAAAGTAACACATGGCACTTCTGTTTATGATCCTTTGGCCAGAAAAATCATATGACCCTGCCTAACTGAAAAGTTGCTGGGAAGTATTACCTTCCATGAGCCTGGAGGGAAAAACTGGACATTGGTGGGCACTAGTAACGTCTGCCTCCACCATACCTGAGGGAGTTGATGAAAACCTTTGTCAAGATAGGTGAAAAGAAATCTTTCTGACCTGGCCTGCTCTAGATTCTACTCTTTCATAGATCAGAGTCTGCTCTTCTGTGCCAGTTTGTGTTGGGATGACCAGCTCCTTGTATTGTCAGAACTTATATTGTTAATTACAGAGAATTCTCAATTATCTGAAATCATTCACATCTAGATGTCATGTAAAAAATCTTTATTAACTCTCTCTGTAACTGTAGCTATTGCAAAGCTATGCACAATTGAGAATCTGAGAAATTTATTTCTCCGTATTGTGTGAAATACCAGCTGCAAGTGCAAATCATGCTGGGTTTGGCATCTCCTTATTTTTCAGTCAGTGTTGTTTTCTGTATCTTTATTTGACCCACACTGGAGCAGACCAAAAAAATATAACCCACTCTTTCTTTTTGTAGAAGAGAACAGCTCACGGGTAGACTGAATTCTGAAAACAGAATCCCAATGTACTATTGGACACCCCAAATTTTCACTAATGCTGCTAGAGTACTCTAGAACTCTGTGCTTAACCACTTCATGTAAATTTCATGTATATTACAATGTTCTCACTAGGTTGTGATGTTAAATATATGTGATTAAATGTCATAGATAAGAAAAACCAAGTGATATATATATATATATACATATAGAGAGAAATTATATATATACACATATATATATGAAAGGGAGACAACAGTAACACAGTAACAGCTGGACCACTCTAACTATGATAGGTATTCTTCTAAGAAGCTCCTCCTGTATAATTTCACACCCTGTATGAACTCCTCCCTTTGAGTGTGGGCTGGACCTAGTGACTTGCTTCTCATGAACAGAATATAGCAAAAGTGATGGGATGTCATCTAAGTGACTAGGTTACAAAAGATTGACTTTCCTCTCACTTGCAGATTCTCTCTCTGGCTGGCTTTGATGAAGCAAACTCCCATGTTGAAGAGGTGCATTTGACAAGGAACTGAGGCTGGCCTCTGGCCAAAAGTGTGGAAGCAAAGCCCTCTGTCTGAGGGTCTGCAAGGGATTGAATTCTGCCAGCAACCATATGAATGAGCTTGGAAGTTGATCCTCACTCAACTGGGCCTCAAGATTAGACCACAGCCCCAGAGGAAACCATGATGTATAGCCTGTGAGATATGCTGAGCAGAGGACCCAGTTAAGTTGCTCATAGATTCCTCACCCACAGAAACTATGAGATACTAAATGTCTGTTATTTTAAGCCATTGAGTTTTGGATAATTTATTGTACGGTAGTAGATAACTAAACCCTAGGCTTTTGTTTGTTTCATCTTTTTTATTGGAAGAACTAAATAATTTGTAACTAGGAAAAGTGAAATGATTTTGGTGATATTAATATGGTCTCTTCTGAATTTTGGTGACAGAAATGCATAGTTCATTAAACTTTTAGGCATATCTCTTCTTCCCCAAACTATTTTTTTTTAATGTATTTTTCCTTTAAATCCTTTGAACCTTGTCACAGACATAAAAAATAACCTAAGCTCATAGAGAGGAAGACTAGAGAAATCAACTTATTTTAGAACATAAATATAGATTTATTGTGGCCAACTAATGATACTATAATATTGGCCAAAAAGTGCACACTCAATAAATTAATGAAAATCAAAGTGAATTAATTCCAGTGCCATATGTTTGGAAAACGTGGTCCTTAAAAGCAAGTCAACATCAGAAGAAAGAAAAACTCATTTAAGGACTATTAATCATCTCCTATCTCCAAGGCCAGAAAGAAAAAAATAATTGACATAATTAATAATCTACTAGATCAAGATTAAAAAAATAAGACATGCTTAATAAAAGGAAATCATATTAAATATCAAACTATTAAAAGAGAATACCATTCTGAATATACACTTCTCAATCCAGATGCATTGCCATAGGAAAGGTGTAATTCAGTAAAAAACTCTATATTTTAGATCCAAAAGCTTGAGTTATAATTGAAAAGAACCTTCTGGACCCATATGATGTTACCCTTATATATATTCCACAGTAACATTTCCTCCAGTTCCAAAGTTTAGGATTTTATTTCCAATAGTGTTTGAGAGGTCAAGAGTTAAAATAATGTTGTTGTTATACATGAAAGACAAGAATTTGAATTGCAACTTGAAATCAATTGGAAACTAGTCCAGTATCTAGAGGACAGTTGTAATGTGCTTCACAGGGCTAACTCCTTAAGAATCAAATGCAACTACAAATTCAGCACACTAAATGAAGCTTTTCAATTGCACAAGAGAATGAATTTGCATGAATGACAATTTCTGCAATGCAATATATAGCTTAGCCTTGACAAAAATCTTTAACCTTAAAGTTAATACTAATCAAAACAATTCCAAGCAACATTGTTTATTGTGCTGTTATTTGGAATTATCTGGTAAGATTTTACCAGTTTGTCAATAATTAGGTGTTTAGGTTTTTACTAGTTTGTTTATAATTAGATGTTTAAGTTTTACATAAATGAGAACTAGAACTCTCAACTCTAAAATCTGGGGAGGTTAGTAGCTTCGTAAAGTTGGAGAAAATGTAAATCCCCAGGCTCAGTTTTCTCACGTCTGAAATGGAAGTCTGGAGCAAATGATTCTATATCAATCTGCTATTGCTGCTAAACAAACCATCCCAAACTTAGTGGCTGAAGACATCAGGCACTTATTCCTTTCTTTCATCCAGTGGGTTGGCTGATCTCAGTTAGGCTCACTCATACATCTGCTGTCAGATGACTGATTGGTTATAATTAGCTTATCTTGATGGCATCACTGGGAAAACTCAGCTCTTCTCCATTGGTCCTTCACTGGCCTTCTCGTGTGTCTTTCCTGCAGACTAGTCAGGGCATGTTCTCACAGCAGTGGCAGGAATCCACAAAGGGAAGCAGAAATGCAGAAGGGTTGTTTCAAGCTTCTACTTGCATCAAGTCAGCTATAAGCCCATTGGCCAAAGCAAGTCACAGAGCCAAGTTAGGACCAAGATGGGAGTTTCTACCAAAGGGCATGGAACAATTGTCCATGGAAAATTGGAGCCATTAATAGAATCAATGTATCATACTCTCTAAGGTTCTTTTTCAGCATAAAATTGATTGATTATAGGGTTGGGGGTTTTTGTGGTTTTTTAAGAGGTCTCCAGCACAAAATACTGGGAAATATACTGAGCGTGAAGAGGGAATATAGAAGAAAGAGAACCAAGTACCTCCTCTTTGACAATAAGACTCTGTGTAATTAGATATGAATAGCCTATACCTGAAAAAAGTTAGACATATTTAAATTAAAAGTTAGTGCCATACAACTGACTGATCTACCTTTCATTCATTTTCCTCTTAATATTTTTCTATCAAAGTTTTTCAAAACAATATAATAACCAGGCAAGAAAAATTCAAAGGATAGCCAAGTTCAGTGAATGAATGATTACATACATTAACTTTCACTTCTCATTCCCATTCACAGAAGAAAAAGAAATTTTAAAAAGGGGAAAGTGATAGACTATTTTTTAAAAGAAAGAATATTAGGGGTTTTATTTTTGCACATTTACTTTAACGCTTATCAGAGCCTCAAAATAAAAAGGCATCTTTTCCTTGGGATAGTTGTCCTGACAGATATTGAGGAGTAATTTGTACCAAGTAAGTGGCACTGCGATGTCATTCCTAGGAACTCTTTTATAAACTACAACTAGATAAAAATAGTCTTCCCTTATTGACCTCTTTTAGGACCAGAGAGGGAATCTATTAAATTTCAGGCTCAAATTATGCCCATAGACAGTCTTAAAATCCAAGGTTATAAGTCATAATCTTGGCCACTGGTTAAATCATCCAGTAATAAAAATGCATTTCTTCCCTGTTTTGAAGGATAACCCTGAGAACTAAGGTATGGTAGAGGACAAAGCTATGCAAGCACATATAAATCACAGTTATGTTTTAGTCATAGTCGTGATATCTCTGCTTCCAACCCCTCTCTCTTCTTTTCCTCTCAGGTAGATCCCAAGACTCTCAACAAACACATTTACAGTGATGTTTATACTTTACCCATACAAATGATATAAGGCGATAGTCAACTCTATAATCCTAATTTTCTAAGAATTCCTTAATTGGGTTAAAAGCTGTGACCAATTTTACTGATGCATAAAGAGTTTACTGAATCAACCATTATGCCAAGATGAGAAATCTGATAGTTTGGCTTCCAGAGCATTTATCTTACTAGTATCCTGGTGTATAGGGTGGGGGGATTGGGAGGAAGGGAATGATCAATCTATAGTGGACATTTGCATGTTCACAATTTCTTAAAGGTTCATATTTTATCTAGGCAAATCATTTGAATTTTATATTCTACTTTATAACGTGGCACTATTGGGTTAGCATAAAAGTGTTTGAAATTTTTTGACAGTTAAATTACTTCTTTTATTCCAAATCCCCATGTAAATTGGCACAATAGAAAGAAGTTGTAGGCTCATCCCGTGGTTTCAGTAAGCCATGTCCCAGTTTGGGAAACATGACACTAAGTCGGTCTGTTCTGTATTATCTGTATTTCCCTGACAATCGAAGTTTCATTTTCTAAAGTTAAAACAAAATCCTAACATAGTTTTGTATATTGGATATTGAACCTGGAATTACTGACTTCAAAATCCTTATAGATATCTTGCTTGATTCCTCTGTCAGGACCCAATTCTTATTTGAAAAAGTATATGAGGTCAGTTTCTGTTTATCTTGAGATTTCACTTGGATAACACAAAATGCCACAATTTTGCCTTCCAATTCCCTGTCTGGTGAATTGTTATATGCTGTCAGTAAAGTTCTTGAGCCTACATCTATGAAATGGGCCCAAAAAAGAAGGTAAAGAACAGGTAAAACTTTATGCAGATCAAACAGGATGGGAAGATGATTTGGAGTTATGTTCCAAAATCGGTCAGAATCTGCCGATTAGTTCTGGACGCCTTTCACACACTCTCAAATTCCTGCGAAAACATAGCACTCTTTTAAAATGTCATATTACATGGCCATTCATTAACTTTTATACTACTATTCAAGCCCATCATTTCAGAAAGTCCTTCCCAAATGTTTCAGGGTGAAACCAGGTTTCTCTAACTGCCATTTAAATCATCAAACCAGAATATACTTCTTTGCTCTTAATTTAATTTTAATTTACATCTGGTGGAAAGCCTGTCATCCAAATCTCCCTACCCTGCCAGGAAGTTTTCAAAAATAGAATATTAATTTGGGATGGGGGAGCTGGTGCAGAGCCAGCAGTGGGCAACCCAGGCAGCAGGGATCACATTTTAAAGGTCTTGAGAAAGAACAGTGGTGAGAAGGGAAGTAGAAAGGAGAATAAACTAAAAAGAAGAAAAACATGTTTTGTTTAGACTTTGTTCCTTATTTATGAAACTAAAGACTAAAATGTATTTTCAGTTTAGCACTTAATTTAAAGGAGAAAGCTAAAAGAAGCCCCTGCTGGCCACTCCAGTTTCTACCCTATTGGCTCCAAAAAAAAAAGAAAGAGAGAAAGGGAGAAAGAAAGACCTCTTTCTTTACCTATATTTAAGGCATCATTTAATCTACTATCATTATTTTTGATGTATTGTATTTCCCTTTAATTGAAATAAATACACTCATACCAACATAAATTCCTAACAGCAGTTTGGTAACTTGTCTTTCCTTGATCATAAAAAAACAATTGGTCTTACATATTTTGGCTTTAAATTGCATTTAAAACTATATCACTTGCAGATTTCTTTTTGTTCTTTATACTGTATCAGAGCATAAAAGTTTGTGTTAATTATCTCAAACTCATGGAGGTCTTTAAAATAAAATGATAATAAATCAGAGTTTTATTCAAAATTACTTATTATAACTGTCTTTTGTCTTGTTCTAGAAAATTAAGGTACTATGCATAGCAAAAGTCCCCAGGCTGTATTTGTTTCATGCTGTAACCTGAATCTATGATGAAGTCACCGCATAGACTTATTCTTTAGAAAACAGAACTCCTTAGGGCAGCATGACCCAAGTTGCACAGGAATGTAAATTAAAATGATTGAGTATTTCTCTCTTTCCATAAAACAAATATTTTACTACATTGCATACTATAATAACCTTTCTCACATCCAACAAAGAAATATTAACGTCTATCATACATAATTAAATACTCAAAGCCTATTTGTAAAGCAAAAGCAGCAGTAGAAATGACATTTAGTTACATTTTCAAAAGAAAAGTGTGATCAATGAAACAGAAGTATTCGCATGGAGAGCTTGTGTCCTATGACAGTGACAGTTATATCAGAACAAACTACATATAACATTTATCTTCATTTTGTTCCAGTATCGGCTGAGTGCATTGTTTGGGCATGTGTGAAAAGTGCAGAGAGATTGACAGCTTCTTTGGTACTGACTTGGCCTTTGTCTAGGCTTTCTCTTACTTGACTGACCCCTTCCTCATTTCTGCTGTCATTGACTTTGAGGAAGTACATGGCTGGGCCATTTTACATCCTCTCTGTTAGACCAGGGATAAGTCAGCTACCCACAGCCCAGTTCATGAGTCAATTTTAAGAACGTTACTATTCTACATAATACTCTTGACTTCTCAGAGTTGGTGGTGTGAGCATAAAGGTTGCCAGGACACGGTGAAGTTTTCCTGAGACAGAGGCCAGTAAACAACTTTATGACAGTCCTTCTAGACTGTTTTGCCTAATACCTACAAGTTGGTCATGAGACCGTCAGGGGATTGGAAATGTATTGCTTGACTGGGTTTTCAGATAGATAAAAAGAGGGTAAGCAACTGTGTCATCCAGAAGGTTCCAAAGTCCCGGGGTCATTCAGGGGCAAGTAGAGCAGCTTCCCTTCCTAAGTCCAGGAGCTCTCCCACCAACCAAAGCCCAGTAGGGGGCAGTTTCACTAAGCTAAACCTAAAAGCCCATAGCCTGCTCAGCTAAAAGCCAAATGAAAAGGCAAAGTTGCCCAAGAGTCATGAGACAGTTGGAAAATCCCTGCGGCTGGCACACACTGTAACAGAATCTGCACATTAAATCAGGGAGGATTTGTTTGGACCTCCAGTTTAGATAGAGAATAATGATTTCTCTCTACTTTTGTTGTTTTGTTAGTTTATGAAAATTGAAGTTTGTTCTCTGGCCTGACTGTGTCCCTGCTCTTTTTTTTTTTTTTTGTCTTGAAAATAAAACTCATTTTATTCTTAGTTTAGAGCAACCATTTCCTTTTTTTAGAGATTATAATATTAGCTAATATATCCTTTTTTAAAATTTTTTATTGGAGTATAGTTGATGTACAATGTTGTGTTAGTTTCAGGTGTACAGCAAAGTGAATCAGTTATACATAAACATAAATCCACTCTTTTTTAGATTCTTTTCCCATATAGACCATTACAGAGTATTGAGTTGAGTTCCCTGTGTCACGCAGTAGGTCCTTATTAGTTATCTACTTTATATATAAAATAGATAACCCCTGCTCTTTAAACAGCTGGCCAGTCATTGCAACTTTCCATTGCAGAGATGCTCCGGATGGGGGCAATATCAAACCTGGTCAGGGGATGGCTTTCCTCTCCCTGGCTGTGGCTTCCCTGTGCATGACACCATAGCCTTCCCAGACAGGACTGCACTGTCCTTAAAAGGAAAAAGGCCAGCACACTTGAGAGTTGGATTGAGTCAGTGAAGTAACCCCTGAGAAGCACTAGGTACAACTTTAATGGTTCCTGTTTACTTTCCTGAGAAGAGATTATGAAAAGGAAATAAGATCACATTTTTAAGCGTTTTCATAGTGGAAATTATCACTGAAACCAAATACTCTTTTGAATCAAACAAACCTAAAGTGATGTACAATTCTAATATCTGTTTAATTAATCAAAGTATTTCCTAATAAATAACAAAAATACATTTTATTTGTGTTTTAGAGGGTACATATAATGTATATTCTCATAAATATTTAAATATAGCCAGTCTGCTTGGCAGAGAAAATCTTAAACTTTTCAGAAGTCTTCATTATCCTGAAAAGTTTTGAAGGGAAATAGAATGTTAATGAAACAGCTTTTTACTTAATCATAGAAAAAAAATCAAATGAAATGATTTTCTAAACTCTGAAGGAAAAATAGATATATTAGGTTATAGACTGCAAATGCCTTTCTCATTTCAGACCTATGACAACATTGCCTGCCTTAGTAATTGTGGAGTATTAGGAATCTTGGGAAATAGTACAAAGCATGAGAAAAATCTTATATTTACATGTATTCAAACACATTTGTATGTATGTGAGACTATATAGAGAAAATCTAATAAGCCTATATCTGTATCAGTATTTTAATACTGATTGGAATAGCTTAGGAGCTTATATTAATAAAAAACACATCCTGATTTACTAAAATTTTAATAACTATATATACACATATATACATATACATAAATAAGGAGAATGCCATGTGACAATTGAATTATACAGCTGCAAGCCAAGGAACACCAAAGATTGCCAGCAAACTACCAGAGGCTAGGAAGAGCAAGGAAGGGTGTCCCTACAGTTTGCAGAGAGAGCGTGGCCCTGCCAACACCTTGTGGTGTTATACATCTCTGTTTATTCATAGCTTCTTCCATGGTTGCTATGGTCTGAATGTCTCTATCCCCCAAAATTCATATGTTGAAATTCTTACCCCCAAAGCTGAGAGTATTAGTATTAGTAGGTGTGGCCTTTGGGGGGTACTTTTAGGTGGGAAGCACCTAACATTGCACAGATGTGCCGTCTCCTCAAAATATTTTATAGATTAAATACAACTCCAATAAACTTTCAGAAATTAATTTGACAAACTTTTTTTTTAATTATACAGGTGAGAATTGCCAAAATAGTTTTGTGTAAGAAGAGTAATGGGGACGAGCCATTTTTCATAGTAACAGATACATTGAAAAGATATAGTAATTAAAACAGTATGCTGGAATAGATAGATAATTTAGTGGAACAGAAAAACAAACTCAGCAAAAGCCTCAAGTATTTATAACTTTGTAGTAAATGATAAAGTTGGAATTATAAATTATTGGGGAAATGTGTTGTTGTTCAATAAATTGTGATAGGAAAAATGGTTCAATATCTTGGGATAAAGCATATAGTAAAATAAATTCCAGCTGAACTAAATAGATAGCTGTAGAAAAATGGCAACATGAGAAAATATAGATAGCTGTTTATGTGATATTACCATGAGAAGCCCTAAGTATTAATGCAAAGTAAGAAATTGCAAGGCAGTATTTCACGGTGTGGTTTATTAACTACTTCATTTAGAATCAGCTCAGTTACTGCTAAAAACAGTTGCCAGGACCACACCAAAGGGTTATTGAATAATTCTCCCTGATGGTGGAGCCCAGGAATCTGTGTTTTCATGAATACACTAAGAGATCTTGATGCGCATTAAATTTGAGAATCACTGCCTGGCAGGATAAAATTGATAGATTTACTACAGGTGTGAACATTTCTATAAAATAAGCACCCTAAATCAAGAGTCAAAAGAAAACCTGGCAAAAATAAATTGCAATGTTATATGACAAAGAGTTGAACAATAATAAATCAACAAAAGAAAAAATTTGTAAGAAAACTTTGACTCTGTTAAAAGAAAAGCAGGGGGCTTCCCTGGTGGTACAGTGGTTAAGAATCTGCCTGCCAATGCACGGGACACGGGTTCGAGCCCTTGTCCAGGAAGATCCCACATGTCATGGAGCAACTAAGCCCGTGCGCCACAACTGCTGAGCCTGTGGCACTCTAGAGCCCACAAGCCACAACTACTGAAGCCCGCGTGCCACAACTACTGAAGCCCCTGCATCTAGAGCCCGTGCTCTGCAACAAGAGAAGCCACCACGATGAGAAGCCTGTGCACCACAACAAAGAGTAGCCCCCGCTCGCCACACCTAAAGAAAGCCTGTGTGCAGCAACGAAGACCCAATACAGCCAAAAATAAATAAATAAAATAAATAAATTTATTAAAAAAAAAATCCCAGTATTTTCAAAAAAAAAGAAAAGCAGGCAAAGGATGGGAATAGGCAATTCCAAATAGAAGAAAATGTCTAATAAACACACACACACACACACACCCCCACACACACAGAGTCAATTCTCACTTGCAGAACAAAACCAGATTCAGACTCTGTGACAAATTGAGAAATATTTTTCTAAGTACAATGACTAGTATTGGCAAATGAACTTGTCCCTCTCAAATATCATGTAAGAGTTTCATGTGATACAGTGTTGCTGAAGAGCTATTCAGCAATATGAATCAAGTACCTAAAAATTATTGACATCTTCTGACCTAGTAATTTCTCTCTTTGGGAATTACCCTGAGAAAATAATCAGACCTGCACCAAATATTTATGCACAAGGATGAATAAAGGAAAGCAAGGATTAACCCATGGTCTTATGTACAGCAATGGAAAATGAAAAAAATTCCTCAAATTATTTAATTTGGAAAATTCTCATGATATAATTTTAAGTACAAAAGAACGGGACGTAACATTTCTCAGATATATGATTCCAAGCTTGTACTATATATATATATATATATATATATATGTGTGTGTGTGTGTGTGTGTGTATTTAGAAATATATATTTTATATATATTTAGAAAAGGTACTGGGAAACTATGCTTCTCAGAGAATTTTAATAATATAAAATAGCTTCAATTTTCTTCATTTTGTTCTCCATTTTCCAAATTTCCTACAAAGGAAATATGTTAATTTACTGATTAAAAATTAAGAAAGAAGTGGTTAATGAATTTCCTTGAACAGTACTGGCATGCCATAATGTATTTTTGAAGCTTTCATTTGGGCTGTTTAAGCCATAAACACACCTATGCATGAAATTGGCCTTGTTTTTTTAATAATTAGTGCCTTTTGGGTGGTCAAAAATTTAGATAGTGCTATGGACTAAATTGTATCACTCAAAAATTCATATGTTGAAATCCTAACCCCCAGTGTGACTATTTTGGAGATAAGAGTCTTCAGGAGGAAATTAAGGTCAAATGATGGGTGGGGCCCTAATCTAATAGGACTGGTGGCCTTATAAGAAGAGGAAGAGATCTCTCTCTCTCTCTCTCTCTCTCTCCCTCCATGCTTACACACTAAGAGAAAGCCATGTGAGCACACAGTGACCCAGCCCCCTACAAGCTAAAAGAAGAGGCCTCAGAATGAAACCTACTTTGCCAGCACCTTGATCTTTTCCAGCTTCTGGATCTGTGAGAAATAAATTTCTGTTGTTTAAACCACCCAGTCTATGATATTTTATTATGGCAGCATGAGCAGACTAATAGAGGTAGTTTTTTCAGTCTTATCAGCCTGCTTGGTTTTAAACAAGTTTGTTAGTTTGCAAGATTCAAATCTACTTACCAAGAAGCATGATAGCATGATATAGCACTTAGGTGGATAGTAATAGAAATATGCTTTAAAAAAAAAACAAAACACTTTCATGAGAGAATCACCTTGCAAAGGGAGGGACTAATTAGAGGGAACACCATTCCTTTGGGTATGTTCTATTTACTTATTAAATGAACTTGTCACATTTCACATGGGAGCAGATAGAAAGAGGGTCAAAGTCACTGTCAGTTTTTAAACTTTTCAATGACTTCACTGATTTATTGAATCTTTGAATATTGATTACTGGATTTAGAATTGATTACAAATAAATTTAACGATTCTATATTTATGTTTTAGCTTGCATTGGAGTAGGAAGAGGAATAAAGAAGATTTCAAACAGGTAAGTTTTAGATCTAAACTCACTAGTAAAATCACAATCACCAGAAAGAAGCATCTTAGTATTTAAAATTTCCATTTTTGTTGTATGTCTTTATTTTATTTTACAAAAAAGAGGGAAAGATTCTGTTATTTCTACTCTATTATATACTTCATATGAGAATAACTAAACTCATCAGGCCTCAGTCTACTCCTTAGGAGAAACATGAAAGACATTTTAAAAGCTAAGTGCCTACACTTCCATCCTACCTTTCTAAACAATCACTTTTTTCTGAGTGATTTATTGAAAATGAAGACTAAATCCATGGATAAACATATGTGCTCAGAGCGACACATATACATGTTCTTTATATTTATTAACATAAATTCATATATATGTATATATAATATACTATACCTATATACATAGATATAATTTTTATCTGCTTGGTTTAGGGACCAAGTATCTGTTCACTTTTCAGAAAACTTTAGGAAGTATTTATTTTTAGAAAGGCATGTAGAATAGCACAGCTCAATTTGGACTAGTCACTTTCCAAGTGGCCAATTAGCCACATATGGATAGCAGATACCCTATTAGCACAGATCTACATGAAGGACGTATGCATGTTTATCGTATTGTACTTGCAATCTTCTGTAGGTTTTAAAATTTTCAAAATAAAAAGTTGGAGGGAAAAGACATGTAGAAATATTGATACTTCCAATCACATTCATTTTGCTTCAAATAGTTTACTATTTGACATGTTTAATACACGAGCATTTTTGCTTTTCAAGCAGCAGTATCCCCTCAGGACCATATTATGGTCTTTCTATTCTTTGCATAGTTTCATGGCTCTTAAAAACTGATATCACACATGGAAGCAACCTAAGTGTCCATCAACAGATGAAGGCATAAAGAAGAGGTGGCACATATATACAATGGAATATTACTCAGCCATAAAAATAAATGAAATTGAGTTATTTGTAGTGAGGTAGATGGACCTAGAGTCTGTCATACAGAGTGAAGTAAGTCAGAAAGAGAAAAACAAATACCATATGCTAACATATATATATGGAATCTAAAAAAAAAAAAAAAAGGGGGTTCTGAAGAACCTAGGGGCAGGACAGGAATAAAGATGCAGATATAGAGAATGGACTTGAGGACACAGGGAGGGGGAAGCGTAAGCTGAGACGAAGTGAGAGAGTGGCATGGACATATATACACTACCAAACGTAAAATAGATAGCTAGTGGGAAGCAGCCGCATAGCACAGGGAGATCAGCTCGGTGCTTTGTGACCACCTAGAGGGGTGGGATAGGGAGGGTAGGAGGGAGATGCAAGAGGGAGGGGAGATGGGGATATATGTATATGTATAGCTGATTCACTTTGTTATACAGCAGCAATTAACACAACAATGTAAAGCAATTATACCTCAATAAAGACGTTTTAAAAAAATATATGACACGTAATAAGCAAACTAACCACTAGTGACACTAAAATGAGAAAGGGGTCCTTGGCATGGCTCAAAAAGTCCTGTATATAATTTTTAAATCAGTGCTGCAATTTGTGGTTCAGCAAGCGAGATGGTGTCTTGCTTGATTGCTCTGCCAATAAGCACTCGTCATTCTTGTCATGAACCAGAATCACAGCTTCTGCACTTTGGTTCCGGGAGGCGGAGTCTTCTCTGACCTCGTCTGTCTCCTCTGACAAGGAAACAAATTTCAGCTCCTCCGGGAAAAGATAACCCCTGCTGCTCCTTGCTTAGGAGGGAAAACACATTCTCCTTCCTAGCAGAGGTTGAAAGAAGAGTTGAGTACAAAGCAATATATAGAAAGTCTTCATTTTCAACTCATCTCCCTTTCATTTTTAGGCGGAGTGCAGCCTTGCCTTGAGTGATGGTGACAACGGGCTGAATTTTCCCTTCTTGCTCAACTGATCACTTATTTTGACAATAGTATCTTTTCGGTAATAAGAAATCAATTCTAATTTCCCCCATTTACTTAACAAAAATATGGGCTGCTTGTTGATAGGACTGTCACATAGGTTTCTTTTTTTGGTGATCCAGAATGCTGTAGTTTGGGAGATAGGGAAAAACACAGAGAAACAGCTTTTACTGGGGGAAAAAATATATATAGCAGCAATGCAGCTACCCTAATTTGAATGGAACAAAGCCATCTTGTACTTCTTGTTCTTTTCAAGTACCTTTCTGGCATACCTGAGCTCTCACAGTCCCGGAGAATCATTAGAGACAAGAAAACTTTGTGATTGTTTTAGAACTTCAAAACTCCTGCCAGGATTGACTCTAAATATCAGAGAGGTCCTTGTGGAAGAGGATGTGAGGATATCTTGCTAAGCCAGCTATCAGCTGCATAGCCAGACCTTTAAGATAAAAGTTAAGAACAAAAACTTATTTTAGCTCCTCAGATGAAGGAAGGAAGAAAAGCAATTTGTTCCTGATTCAGAAAAAGTTGTTTAAATGTAATGAAAACTTTAATTTGTGAGTGGATAAAAACATTCCATTATTAAGGCTTTATAATTGTATTAAGATTCTCAATTAAGAATATGTAAAATATATGTCTAAATATATGTGTATTTAGTTCCAAACTTGAAGTTTAAAGGTGATCTCTTCCCACTCTGTATTTATATCTTTTAAAATTGAATATAATATTTATTCAGATTCTTTTTTTCTTATTCAATCTTCAGTGAAGAAAAATATAATTTTCTTCCTGGGGAAGCAAAGATTTCACATTGGCTTTAATAAAATCAGTTGCACCACTAGATATAGAATATTTCCCTAAGGGTCACGAAAAGCTGAAGTTGATTTGTCTTCATCAAAGCAGACAAGTTGTTAAAGGAAAGAACTGGTATGAGAATACTTCCCACTAACTGAGCCAGGAGAGAGGAATGAATGAGACGAACTTTACATACAAACACACATATAGTCATTTTCTCTTTATATGCCTCTTTCTCTGCTGTCTCCTTGGTACCGTCTGCAGTAGCAAACATAAAGAAAAGTCACCTCAACTCCACTGAGTGATACTGAAACTTGAAGGGAAAAGAAACTTGAAATGTGCAAATATATTATTGTTCAACAACTTTGCAGATGATTTTATTACCTTAAGGCTTCATGGTTTCTGTCTCCTCTCTCTGTGTCATTTCTCTGCCACTATCTCTCTCACACACACTCACCCAGAGGGACACACATATTGATACCCGGTGGGGATTTCTTACTTAAAGCTATTTCTTCTCCAGACTGAGAAAAGTCAAAGACCTGGATCCATTAAATGAGTGATCATTTCCTGATATATAAAGTAAACAATCTGGGAAAGCTATTTAAATGAATACGAGGATTCTACCCTTGAACAACACGGGTTTGAACTGTGCAGGTCCACTTATACGTGGATTTTTTTTTTTAATTTATTTATTTATTTTTGGCTGTGTTGGGTCTTCGTTTCTGTGCGAGGGCTTTCTCTAGTTGCGGCAAGTGGGGCCCGCTCTTCATCGCGGTGCGCGGGCCTCTCACTGTCGTGGCCTCTCTTGTTGCGGAGCACAGGCTCCAGACGCGCAGGCTCAGTAGTTGTGGCTCACGGGCCCAGTTGCTCCGCGGCATGTGGGATCTTCCCAGACCAGGGCTCGAACCCGTGTCCCCTGCATTAGCAGGCAGATTCTCAACCACTGCGCCACCAGGGAAGCCCGGATTTTTTTTTTTAATAAATATGTACTACAGTGCTACACGATCCACCCTGGTTGAATCTGTGGATGCAGAGCCCTGGATATGGAGGGCCACCTGTGAAGTTATACTCAGATTTTTAATGGAGGGGGTTTGGTCCCCCCAACTCCACATAGTTTAAGAGGACACTTAAGAAGCTTTCTTTTATCACTTCCTCATGCCAAAAACAGAAATGGGAAGTATGGCACACATGAAAAAAATATTTAATGTAATAGTTCCAGTTTCAAACTTCATCCCAATAAATGTAGACATAACAGCTTCAATCTAGTTCTTCATTTTGGATACCAAATTCAAATGTTCTACCAAAAGTCTTAAGGTATCTTCTGAATAAAACTATTTTTTTCTCCCTAAGGCTAAGCCCTATGGGTAAGTGGAGAACTTGTAAAACTGGTTCTACTAGCAAACTATAAAACCTTCATGCCCTATTTACCACATTAGAAGAAAGCAACGTTCTCCTTTTTTCTCATTCTTGTTTTAGCCTGAACACATGGCTTTTTCTGAAGCTGTGCCAGGTTCAGGTCAGATACTATTAGGGCAGTGATGACTGTGGATTACTGTACGCACTCCCCCCATGGTTTTGTCTGTGAGAGCCCTTAAAATCTCTATCTGGCCCTGTTTTCATGTGAATGTGTTTGTTTCAGCACCTCTGGAAGATATTAAGTAGTTGTATCATCAATAAGTGTTGGTGATGCTTATCTCTCTATTTCTCTGGATTCTAGCACACAGACTTTTGAGATGACCTACTAAGATAAAATCTAAGTGACATGTGTTAAAGAAAAAGGACACAATTTGATTGGAAAAGACGTAAGAAGAAAACGTGGAGGTTACTTTCTGCAATATGTGTCCAGGGTGACTGTTCTCTCAGCGCTTATTTTAGAACCCTGGCTAAATTCTTGGTGTTTGACTCACTGGAATGAAGAGTGAATCAAACACAAAGAATTTAGAATTCATTAGCTGGTGGCATCCAATGAGTTTAGAATACTCAATAAAGACTATATGTAGTTAAAAAAAAGCAGGGAGGGTTTCTGTTTCAATTAAAAAAAAATTTTCTTATTGAAGTATAGTTGATTTACAGTGTTGTATTAATTTCTGCTGTACAGCAAAGTCATTCACATATATATATATTCTTTTTTTAATATTCTTTTCCATTATGGTTTATCATAGGATATTGAATATAGTTCCCTGTGCTGTACAGTAGGACCTTGTTGTTTATCCATTCTATATATGAAAGCTTACATCCGCTAACTCCAACCTTCTGCTCTAGCCCTCCCCCAACCCCCTCCCCCTTTGGTTCAATTTCTTGAATGTTCTTAGTTCACTCATTTCTGAGGAAGTGAAAACCTCTCTGTAGTTCAATTCTTGCCTCTGCACTGCCTTCTCCACCCTTGACCTACCTCTCTTTTATTCTTCTCTCCTGTGCTCCTAACCTTCCCCCTCCCCATCAAATATGCAATGGAGAGAGGGCGTAAAGTCAGGGCTTGATCATTTTCGGTCTCATCACCAGTCCTGACTTAAATGCTCTTGAAGTTTTTCCTAGTAAAATCGAGTAGCTGTCCATATTAATTAAACTACTGAATCAATATCCCTGAAAATGTAATGGTTGAAATAAAACACAAGATTTATCTCTCAAGAAACCATCTGAGAGGGAAGGGGGATGGTGGGGAGGCTCTGCTCCTCTCAGTCATGCAGAAACCCAGCGCAGATTGAGGCTAGTCCTGACACCTTCAACAGGTGGCTCCTAAGGTCCATCCTGTCATCACTATTTCAGCCCATGGGAGAGTAAAAAACAAAAAAAAGCTGTAGAAGTGAGCGTGCAAGTTTTCAAGGCAAGCCTTGAATGGCATCTATCACTTTTGCTTACACTTCACTGGAGAGAGCTTAGTGTTACGGCCACACCAGCTGCAGAGGGAGCAGGAAAATACAGTCCATGACTGGGCAGCTTTATCCCAGTTATGACATTATCTTACTGCAGAAGCAATGGAGTACAGATTTGGGTGGACAACTTGTAATCTCCACCACACCCTCTAAGCCCTTTCATGGTCTTAATAAGAACATGAAGGGAACATGCAAGTACAAGAATCATTGTACTGGGTCCTTTGCAGAGCAAACTGTTCCTATGGCTTATATTAGTCATCTGTAATGGGAACGTATTTGCTTGATCTCACGAATTAGCATATACTCCTATTTCATAGATGAGTTATGAGAGTAAAATGAGAAAATATATCTGAAAGCTGTTTGGAAAAGCTAAAGGTATAGTCCTACAGTGTTAGAAATTAAATTTTTCCTTCATTGGAATATTACTCAGCCATAAAAAAGAATGAAATAACACCATTCGCAGCAACAAGGATGGACCTAGAGATTATCATACTAAGTGAAGTAAGTCAGACAGTGAAAGACAAATACCACATGATATCACTTATATGTGCAATCTAAAATATGATACAAATGAACTTATCTATGAAACAGAAACAGATTCACAGATATAGGGAACACACTTGTGGTTGTCAAGGTGGGGGTGGGTGGGAGGGATGGACTGGGAGTTTGGGATTAACAGATATATAGGTTCAATTTTAAAAAATTGAACCTATATATAAAATAGGTAAACAACAAGGACCTACTGTATAGCACAGGGAACTGTATTCAATATCTTGTAATAACGTATAATGGAAAAGGATCTGCAAAAGAATACATATATATGTATGTATAATGGGATCACTTTGCTGTACACCTGAAACATTGTAAATCAACTACACTTCAGTTTAAAATACATATATTATTCCTTCATTGTTGAAATCACAGTTTGAACCTATGAAGCCAGTGCCCAACATTTCCGTAGTCAAATAAAATATAATAACTAAGAGGTAAACTCGAAAAGCAATCAACCTTCAGAGTCCAAACAGAAAGTATATAAGTAAGGGTAGAATATATATCGTAGTTAAGCTAGCACCCTTTTGTTAACAATGGGTCTGAAACATAAAGGCAGACTTAACAATATAGATGGTAAATTATATTCAGTCGTTCAGGATCACAGCTCAATGAACATCAAAATTGACTACCCTTCCGGTAGCATCACTGAAGTTTGGAGGATCAATGAAGTTTGAAGGCAAAATATAGAATGGAAGCCTAGAGAATGTTAAGATCCTCAGTGAATGAACACTGGATAGAGAGTGTTCAGAAGAAGACTCAAGTTTTGTCCAGGGAGTACAGACAAATCAAAATAAGAGGATAAATAAGAAACAGAGCAGACCCCTTCTGTGGGATGACACAAAAATGCAAATCATGGCAGAATATAACATAGTAGTTAGTCCCAGGTTTTTAAGAACTTTAAAATAAGGATAGAGAACTCCATGCCCAATCCCACATAACCAACTGGATCAATACTCTGATATGTCATGGAAAGAGACCAGCTAAGGTTAGGTAATGGAGGTGCCCTGACCCATTGACTTTGTTACGGCCTTAGAGAGTCAACGTTTTGCCATTAAATGTCAGATCAATTCCCAATGATTTAAACATTACCCAGAAGTCTCTAGTTTCCTGGAATCTTTAATAAAAAAAAATGCAAACTTCAAACAGTACCATTTTCAAGAGTCTAAGGAATTATTTACTACATTAGCTTAATCCATCTTGCTCAATCTTTAACATTCTTGTCTCAACTGCTTTCTACAATTTATAAAGCACTGCCTGCATTTTAAAAAAATCGATATTATTATTTTTAATATATGTTTATATCTATCTTTTCATGTTCAAGAAATAAATTTTCTCTCTGGGATTCTTATAAACAACTTACCACAGACTGTCCATTTTCTCATACAGCCCTTACCAGAATTATACTGCAATTACATATGAAAAGGTTTTTCTCCCTTTAGGTCAAGGACTGCCCATGTTTAATTAATCTTTTATCCATATGATGCTTTGCATATGTAGGTATTTGATACATAAATTAGTACAGTTTTAGCCCAACTCCACTTCCCTCAACTCAAGGCCGTAGGAGGGAAGTAAAAGGAAGGCCCATCCATATGGCTACTATAAATTTGTAGGGGAACCTCTTAATTTTCCTCTCAGGAGTAAAGTGGACCAGTTTCTCTGGTTTTTCACAGGGAGAATCAAATCTGGTTTTCAATACTCCATAAAATGTCAGAGCTCCTCTAGCGGCATGCCTTCTGTCTAGCAGTCCTGGATGAACAGGCACTGAGCAGTGATAATTCCAAACTTGCTCTTTTATATCTCAGGGATCACCAAAAGATTCCTGTGTCTAGAGACTGACATATCTTCTTGATGGGCATGACCCATGTTATTTGAATGACCGACTGAATGAATAAATGAGCCAAAAATTGCCATCCCTAGATATCAACAAATTTCCAACTGGCATCTGGCTGCCTGATGGTGTCACTTGCATCAGGTGTGACAAGCTGTAATCTAAAATAACACCTAATTTAGATCCTTGTGCACTTTCTGAACTGCTGGGGCAAAGAAGGGAGAAGATTACAGCTCCTTAAACTCCCAGACTCCCCCTTGCCTTGTACCTGCTGTACAATTATTGCTGCCTTGCCTGCCAAAGTTCCATTAAGGGATCTGGAGCTCCTGGCACTTGCATGGATACTCTACTAAATTTAATCACCATAGATGACTTATGCTTGCCAGCTGGGTGCCTCAAACCAAAGGAATAATATCAGACAAATATATGGGGATCTAGTTTATCTAAATGTATACAGGAAGAAAACAGAGAGGAGGGGCTTTTTGGCTGGTGGGAGACCACTTGTGCACCGTGTGAACTTTAAACTTGCTCATTTTTGCTCTTTCTTTTAAGGGTAAAAAGTTCAATAAGAACTTTTTTTTTTTTTAAGTTTTATCGTCAGTTCAAATAATCATGCCAAGAGAGGTCATATTGCCAGAGACAATAGACAGCTGTAGAGAATCCATCAGCCTTTGGCTGCCTCCAGATGCAAGGTCTTGGCTTGTCAGCTGAGTTGGGGTTGTGGGATGTAATTAGAGGCAGCAAAGGCTATCTAGTGCCCACTGCCCTCCCATTAACCTTGGATGTGGCCGGGGCAATGGTGTGTGGGGCTTGGCTACCCTTCACAGAACTCAGACTCTCCTACCTGCAAGGGGGGATTCTTGGGCCTGACTTTAAAAGAGTCCTCAGGGCAGATAATTCACATACTGACTCATTTGGCACTGGTTCTCTGGGTTGTGCTTGACTCTCTGTTCTTCTTCCATTGCCTTAAGGCACAGATACTTTACAAAAAGAAAAATAAGTAAATTAAAAAAAAAAAAAATCATCGTCATCACCCTGAACTGAGCCACCAGTGATTTGCTTTACCCCATCACTGAGAATAGCGGCATAAACCTCTTTTTTTTTAACTTCACAAGTACAACATTTCTTATTTGCATTGTGATGTTTTCCACCGTAAGCAGAGGTAGCTGGCAGACCAAACCCAGTCCTTCATTTATTTCCTCTCTAGATGTTGATGAAAGTGTCAATGAGGCATTATGACTTGTTTCATGATGACAGCCCTGCTCTGCTTGGTGACCTATGACCTCCCTCCTCAGGAGATCTTGAGGTTAACATGACGGCACACGGGACATCTATACAGGAAGGAATGTATTCAAGACCGGAAAACGTGGGAGGAATTTAGTGAATGAATGGGCCTTACTGAGCAGAGAAAACAATTGGGTAATTTTCCCCACCAAAAACCCCGATGAACGGTTATTTGCAGCCCACTGGTCTGTAACTTCAATCACCTGATGAGACATATTCACATTAGTGCAGTCTCTTGCTCAAATAGTAATCACCTGCCTTGGCTGGCCCTTGTAGGAGGGAGAAGGAATAGAGGAGGTTGTAAAGCAGAAGTAAATTAGTGTAAAGCAGCTGAGAGTGGTTGAGGAGCTGGGTGGGAAAACATCTGTGACGGGATAGGAGTCCATTCCAGCTGTTGACACTTGGTCCAGGCAGTGACCCCAGGCCCTCTGCTACCAGGCCGAGCAGACAGGCCTCCAGCCAGCCAGCCATGATGACCTCCTTTTCCCACAGCTGTCTCTGCAGGAGGGTCTTGGGCAGGACCCTACAGTCACATCTCCCTCATTTCTTGGGACCAGGAAATGAGAAAATCATTGCTCACCCCACTCCAAAGTTGCCTCATCTCAGAGCTCAGTATCCGCTCCCTGCTTTGCAGCCACGCTGGGAGGATCTCTTTAATAGAAGAAAAGAAGGACAGAATGTTGGAAGGGAGCTCTCCTTGACAGATGGGAGCGAGCGCAGTGAGTAACTAACTGGAGGCAATAAAGGTGTTAGCAAATAGCAGGAGGCAAGAGCGGGCCCGGGATGACTGGCTCTGCTACACGCTGCGGGCTGTACAGGCGCCAGTGAGAGCTGCCTATCTCGGCTTCGGTGTTAAAGCATGTGGCTCCCACAGATTCACAGCGTAGTCCTCGGTTTTCTCAGTAGCACAAGTGTTGACTGGGTCCCTGTCCAACTGAGGGGTCTACCATCTCATTGTTACCCTCCTTTCTAATGCCTGTTCTCCTGGTCATCCCTCCTTCCTTTGTCCTGGTTCTTTTGTTCTTCTTTTCCCTGTTCCTTATGTCTCATCACATGATAGTCCCCCTTTTCCTTTGGGATTTTTGTCTTTTCTTAAAGCAAGGAGAGCCTCCTCATCAGTGTCAAGCCTAGCGTCATGTAACCAATTACCTTAAAATCACAGCCATCTAGCCCTACCCTCTGTGTTAAGAAAACCCAGTTGTTGCTGAGAATTGTATATCTATACAGTGTTTACACACGAACCGTAGCAGGAATTCTTAAGGCAAGGATACCATTGAACCAAAAAATGTCATAACACAAAGGAGTCTCAGATGCTTATTATCTCCTCCCAACTACATTCCATTTGACAACCAAGCAAATCATGACTTGGGAAAGTTAAATGAGATCCTAAGGCTTACACAAGCCAGTAGAGTGAAGGACCCAGGCCTCTGGACTCCCTAATCAGTGATTTGTCTTTCCACTTTATGAATTTTAACGTAAAAATAAAAGCCACAGATTCTCCAGACCCCTACGCAACCTAGGAGAATATTTCTTACCCCCAATCATGCTTGAATCCCTCTACTCCAGAAGTAAATACAGCTAACGAATCAAGGATGCTCTTCTGTGCTCCTGTTGTGTCTGACCTTAAGGAAGTCGCTTGCCTCCCTGGTTCTCTATTGTCTTTCACAGCTGAGGAGCCTGGACAGATCATCTAGGGTTGCTTCTAGTTCCAAAATTCAATGACCCTTTGAGCTTAACTTCTTTCACCAGCGTACCTGTCCTTTCTAGGTAAATGGTGTTCTCAGTCCTTTCTGCTAAAAGAGGTTAAGTAAATAAAAAGGAAAGATCAGGCTCTGCTTTTGGCCTAAATTATAACTTCATGACCAAGGATGAAAGAAGTTAATAGCAATAAGAAAGCTTCCAGAGTCTACCATTTACAATTTAAATCCTTTACTTGGGAGGTTAAAAGTTCAAAGTTGAGTCATAGTCTGAGGTGGCTCTGCTCTTTCTTTTTAATTATCTGAGGTCAGGAAGTTAATAATACCAGAAATCCCCAGTGGAGACCTCTTGTGCACTGTGTGAGCTTTAAACTTGCTCATTTTTTTTTTAAGGGTAAAAAGTTCAGCAAAAACACAGTGGACTTTTCCTCTTAGCCTCCGCCCATTCATCCCCCAAGGTCAAAAGTTGAACTGTAAAACAGGAACCCTTGTTCTCTGATCCACATTTAAACAGATCACTTATTAAAAGGTAAACATTCTAAATGCAAGCCAAGATCCAAAGTGAATCTGTTCAATAAAAATAAAAATATTGTAATAAAATGAGTCTTTGATCTTTATCGCTTGCCTTGGAGTTGAGCATCCGAATTTATTTTATTTTTTTGAATCTCAGAGAAAGAGCAGTCACAAAAGCTCTTTCCTAACCTATCTCTGCCCTGAGATTGGTATATCTGGAAAAGATAAACCTAAGACATTTTTTAAATAATTGTGTTTACAGTCTTATCTTAAGGCAATTTCTACAACTAATTCTACACCATTCATGTTTGTTTGTTTGTTTGTTTGTTTTGTTCAAACAGGAGTTCAAGTGTGGTTTAAATCTGAAAGATTTAAAGGACTGAGGAATTAAAAGGTGCTTGCTGAAAATGATGGGGGATGTGGAGAGGATAAAGAAATGGATGAATCAACCCAATGAACCTCATGGGAATTAGGAATGGACTATATTTGAAATCTTCTAAATGTTAAAGCTCAAACATGAAGTCAAGAGGACAGCTGTAGAGTTCTAAATACGACCCTCCATATCTGAGGGCTCCACATCTTCAGATTCAACCAACAGCAAATCAAAAATAATCAGAAAAAAAATTACAGAATGTCCCACACATGTCAAGGGATGACTATATTTACTTCATAAGGATAAGACTAGCTTTCTTAAAGTAACCATGGCACATTTAAGAAGTATGGAAGAGCCAACTAAATATTAACCCAATCCAACCAGCTTGCTTAGAAAAACTCCCTAAACCAACATCATATTAAGCTGCTCTTTCATGCAACCCCTAAGTGTCCTTTTCTAATAAAGTAAATGATATATGTGTCCATTCTTTTCATTGCATGCCCTTTGGGAACTCTTTGTTAAAAAAAAAAAAAAAAAAAGAAAAGAAAAAGCCAAATCTGTGAAAGCACCTTTGTCACAATTTATCCAAATGAGAATAATGCCTCCTGCTTGTCTACCTTAATAATTTTTGTACAGTCTAATGAGAAAATCACAGAAAACAGTGAGAACCTTGAAATAAAGATATATAATGAGCACATTCATAATAAATACCTTTCACTGATGTTAGTTTTGACAAATGTCAGTTAAGTTCTTGGACTTTCTAATTAATTTTAATACAAATTAAAACTAGAAGATACAGCTCCAAAGAAGTTGTGACCTAGGCCCATTTACACCGTAATTTTCACAATATCCCCTGGGACTCCTGGATGCAGCTGGATGACCCAGACCCAGGAATAACATGCCAGGAAGGAAGTGGGGAGAGCACATGAGACTACTTCCTCTTGTAAGGAAGGACTCCCCTCTCAACAGCTGTAAGGAAGGGTGGAAATTCTTTATGAGTCAAAGTGTGACTTCAAAGTAAAGGATGAAATTTGAGAGACGTGATCATATTGATTAGGATGTTGACCAAAAGGAAGTCACTGAATTTAGAAGAGTGGACAGGGAAAATCAGGTACTAAATCAGAAGGTGAAGGGCATCTGGACACTGCTCACTTAGGCTGGTGTTACATTCATGAGAATAACTTCTGGTTTCAATTCATCTTGTGAATATATTCCCATGAATATTTATGTTTCTTCTTTTTTATTTTTAAGTCACCACAGTGTATGTGAGCTAGTTGTTTTCAGCCTTCTGTCTGACTGAATTCCGTATTTTTTTTTTCCTGCAAACCACTTCGTTTTATAAGAGGCTATTATAGGGTAAGACCATGTTGTGTTATGGGCATACCTATCCTAAATGTTCTCATAGGATAGAAATAGGACTGGATCCATATAATGTCAACCATACAGAACACTGTGAGGCGTGTATTACAGGTGGTATGAACAAAGTGCCATGACAACCCTGGGTCTTTGCCACGTTTTTTCATGCCCCCTTGCCTTACACATTCTGGTCCCTCTTCCTGGAATAACGCACTAGTCCTTGATCGCTGGGACCCTGTACTCTGCCTCAGTACTGTTCTTCCTTCACACCTCACCTCCCTCTCCCTCTCTGAATGCAAGTGTCCCTTCCACAGCAATCTGTGCAAGCAGTGACATCAGAGTGATTGTCTCACTATATTGTAATGTGTAGTTAATTTTGCAGCCTCCAGCAATAACTTACAATCAGATTGAGAGAGAGAACTCCCATGCAATTCCTTGGGAGGTCCTTCTTCCAAAATACTGAATGAAACCTGATAGGAACAGGATCCAGTGTATACCTTAATGGATGGCAAAGGTCAGCTGCGACTCAACAGGGTCTATGACAGACTGAATTCACGCAGTCCTGCCAGCTTTCTGAAACACCACGAGCACAGCAGTTCTCAACTTTGGCTGTGCTTTGATATCACCTGGGAACTTTAAAATATCCTTGATGTCAGGGTCCCAGCCCTAGAAATTTTGAATTAATTGAACTGAGGTAGAGCAGGATCATTAGGGTATTAAAATGCCCCTGGGTGATACCTGTGACAATGAGAACTGAGGAATGAGGGGCGCTGCACAGGAAGATGCTGTGAAATGCATCCAGAAATCACCAGTGCCATTGAGAGTCACAAATGGACTGTCAATTTACGTATACCTTATTTTCACAATTCTCTTGAAGAATAAGTCACTCTCCCATCTAAACTGATTTAGCAATTCTCTATTATCCTCAGGATAAAATCAAACATCTTGGCCAGCCAACGTATTACACTAGCCTCTCCACAAAATGGTCCCATCTTTTTCTTCTTCCTTATTAGTATCGTTTGTGCTTGAGTCATGCAAAACTGCTTGCTATTCCCTGAATGTGCCACTCAAACCCTTCTTATGTCTTCCCATGCGTCTGCTCTTAGGAATACCTTTCCTCTTATTCCTCCAGGTAATTCATATTCATACTTCGAGACCCAGATCAGGATAGTCCTTCTCTGACTTCCTTTACTAGTGCTGCTGGTTTTATAAAGTGCTTCTGTTCTGCGATGCACTCAACTGAATTCACTGCTCAGTCATAGCAGTTAGCGCATTGGCTGAAACCAGCTCTCTATCATCCACTGATGTATTGTTTTAGATTCCCAAGAGCAGAAAGTGTGTCATTTTTCTGGACCCACTTTCCCCGGTATCCAGCATAGTGCTTGACACATGGTTAAGTGCTGTGTGAATGGCTGTTGAATAAATGGAGAGAAGGATAGACAGATGGACAATAGAAAGATGATCATATAAATAACTCCTTTATCTATTTAACATCTAGAAGGACTCTCATGATGCTCGTCATTGATGAGAAAGAATAATAACTTCCTGTTAGATTTATTTCATATTCATCTTCCAGAGGTTGGAGACCCAGGAGCCTGAGCCAATTATAGAAATATGAGACTCCAGGCCAGGGCAAGTGGCCCCAGGAAGAAGGGTTACAATCATGGTTTCCTTGGTTATGTTAGGATTTTCTAGATAAAAAAATAGAAGCAACACATTGAGTCATGTAGTGTTTCAAAACTGTGACATTTCTAGACGGTTGCTTAGTCCTGAGCCACGTCGCTTTCCATTTGTTCTTTCCTCCCCTCACATGGGCCTTGTCTGCTTCTTCATAGAATCACAATCAATCAGTATAAATGAATTTGCTCCTCCTCTCCCAACTTGGGTTCCAGCTGAAACAAAATTATGAGTTCATAGCTTCTTAAAGCTAAAAGAAATTTTAGGGATCATCTCATGCAACTCCTCCATTTTGCAGACCTAGAAGCACTTGGGGGAGGTTCAGGGAATGCACAGTCTGTGGCAATTACCAGTGTAGCTGGGTGGTTCTGAGCCTCATCAGCATAGGAAGCCCAATGAGATCACATCAACTGAAACATCCCAATCACTTAGGAACTTGGGTTCCCTCTTAAGATCTTCTCTATTTCCGCAAAGCCCCAGGGAGAGAGCCTATATATGCTCAGAAACAAGATACTTGATGTTCTTTGCCCCTGGCCCTTTCCCTAAGGCCCATTGCTCACTGGTTCCCTGCTCTGGGCCCCCCTCTGAGCATAGCCCTCCCTGTGTACTACTATCTTCTGTAGACGTGCTCCCAGGCTGTTGCACAGTAGTCTCTTTTTTTGGGTGGGGGGACTGGTTGACGGAGTGAGAGGAAGGGTGGGGGTAGGGGAAGGAAGGGTGTTAAAAGACATGAGAATAAACTCTCCCCCAGCTTTTGAGCTGCACATTGTTATTGGTGAGCCAGAACTCTACAATCCAGGGCTCTAGAATTTGGCTCTAAAATCACATCTGGATTCCAAACTTGTCCCTGCCACTTGCTATCTCTTTGACCTTCAGCAAGATATGAAACCTTTCTGAACCTGAATTTCTATTTTTTCCTTCTTTATTGTAGTGGAAATGATAATTTCTTCTTCATAAGATTGTTGGGAGAAGTAAATGAAATACTGTCTTAATATATCAGGTGCTTAGCATACTGCTAGAAGTTGGTAAGCACTCAACAAATGGTGTAGACATTGTTATTTTCAACTTCATCATTCTTATCACTGTCACTTTAGTTATTCATTGAAATAGCTTCTTTGACCCCTAACCCTGATTTCAGTTGGGTCTTAACAGCAGTCCCTCAGGCCAGCTGGGGGAAAGCAATGTCTCCCCAACCTCTTCTTTTCTCCCTCACTGCCTTTCTCGCACCTGTACTCAACACTCATTTTTCCTCCTTTTCTCCACCCCAAGCAAGCAGTTTGGTTATCAGTTGGTACAAAGAGTTCCTCACATAGCCAAATTTTCATCCTGTTAGTGTATCAGCTAGGACATCTCCGTTGTTGTACTATCAAAGTCAGCCTATACTTCTGAAATAATGGAAGTCTTTATTAAATTCCAGTTTTCAATACAGGGGAAAAAATATATTTATATATATGTTTTGGTGTTCAATTTCCTCCAAAGAAGCTCTTCCCTTCTACAGAAATAGAGTTCTACCTTGACACGTGGTTTCCCGGAGAGAGTATCTCTCACCTTTAACCATGCCAGTGAGAACAATACCCTGGCAGTGAGCACAGCAAGAAGACAGAAAGAACCCGAGGCCCTGGGTAACTTTGTGCTTCTCCACCCACTTACTCGGATACATCTGGACTGTTTGGGCCACGGTATTTAGACATCTCTGCTCTCCTTACAGCCTGACATACCAAGTAGTGTAGTTTCTAAACATAGCAAGAAGAACATCTACTCCCATGATGTTTAGACTTCAATGCAAGCCTAAAATACAATGTTTAGTTAAAATATTAATACTGGTTATATTCCCACAAGAGGTTGGGGAAGCAAACATCTTCCCATTCCCAATATAGAAGCTTTCAAAATTTGGTATTGCAAAAGATTTCAAGACCTCTGACCCAGCCAAGAATTAAACATTCATGGTCACCCTCTTGTTATTAACTGAAGAAAGAGACACAGATCAAAGCAGGGAAACTATGTGCTTTATACAAATAATTTGTATAAGCAATAATTCAAGTCACCTTTTAATTGCAAATAGATATGGACTAATTCACCCTTCAAGCAAATTAGGGGTCTTTAGATCAAACAAGGAAGACTTATATTGAAATAATTGGAGAGATTGCCCCAAATGCTATTAGTCTTATAGTCCCAATCACAGGGAAAAGATTTTACTAGCTCAGGCTTAGGGTAAGACTGGGCAGCTCAGCTTAGTTCAGACATCTAAATCAGTTGTGGGATTAGCCTAGACTGTACCCAGACTGACAGCCTTGATTTATATATTTTTTATTATATATTTTTATATTATATGCTTGATTATATATATTTGACTGAATTTATATAATTTATGAATCGGAGTCCATGGATTATTCTCATAATGACTGGCCCATCAGAGAACAAGTTTTAGCACACAAATGAATCCGTTTGAGGCAGCTACAGACTCTCAGAGCCCTCCTCCCTCACTCACCCCACCATGGAATGATATCAGCCTTCAAGACTGAGGATACCAGCTGTATCTGATAAGGGGTGAATATCCAAATTGTATAAACAAATCACACAACTCAATATCAAAAAAACAAACAATCTGATTAAAAAATGGGCAGAGGACCTAGATAGACATTTCTCCAAAGAAGACATACAGATAGATGGTTAACAGACACATGAAAAGATGCTCAACATCACTAATCATCAGGCAAATGCAAATCACAGCCACAATGAGATATCACCTTACCCTTGTCAGAATGGCTGTTATCAAAAGGACAAGTAACAAGTGTTGGGGAGGATGTAGAGAAAAGGGAAACTTTGTGCACTGTTGGTGGAAATGTAAATTGGTGCAGCATCTATGGAAAACAGTATGGAGATTCCTCAAAGATTTTTACATTAGATCTACCATACAATCCCACAATTTCACTACTGGGTATTTAGCCAAAGAAAACAAAAACACTAATTCGAAAAGATATATGCACCCCTTTGTTCACTGCAGCATTATTTACAATAACAAAGATATGGAAGCAACTTAAATGATGTCCATTGATAGATAAGTGGATAAAGAAGTGGTGATACACACACACACACACACACACACACGCTAGAATATTACTCGGACATAAAAAAGAACAAAATTGTGCCATTTGCAACAACATCGATAGACCTGGAGGATATTATGCTAAGTGAAACAGGTCCAATAGAGAAAGACAAATACCATATGGTCACACTTATATGTGGAATCTGAAAAACAAAACAACCAAATAAACAAAACAAAACAGAAACAGATTTATAGATACCGAAAGCAAACTGGTGGTTTCCAGAGGGGAGAGGAGTGGGTGGTTGGGTGAAATAGGTGAAGGGGATTAAGAGATACAAACTTCCAATTATAAAATAAATAACTCACAAGAATGTAATAACAGCATAAGGAATATAGTCAATAATACTGTAATAATTTTGTATAGTGACAGATGGTTCCTGGATGTGTCGTGGTGATCATTTTGCAATGTATTTGATTGTCAGATCACTATGTTGTACACTTGAAACTAACATAATATTGTACCTCAACTATACTTTAATTAAAAAGAAGAAAAGACTAAAGACACTAGGCTCCATATGACCAGAGATCCCATGTCAGGGGAGAGTAAGTTAAAAATAGACACAGGTAGCTATGTATGACTCCTTTTTGTGAGTTTTCAGGCCTCCAAGGGGCAAAATTGCTGATTTGATTCTAAAATGTTGTATTTATCTTATCAGAAAGAACTACTAAGCAGAATGATTTGCCCAAGAGAATATATGGTCACCATGGAGTGGAGAAGTGACTTCTTATCATCCAAATAATTATTTAAGCCTATATCTTTTTACTCAAGATTTTAATGATGAAATTATTAGAAAAACTAGTACGTTTTTATGGTTTTTTTATGGTACCTATCAGTACCATAAATAATGACTTTTCCATGCATTATTTTTGTCTTAGTTTCTTTTAAGTTTAAATGTTTCTCCCCAATTTTCTTAGATCATAGCCTTTGTTTGATAATATTGTGAGGTGTATCTGATTTCTTATTCACAGTTGTATGAAGTGTCTTTCCTTTCTCACCATGACATTGCACTATCCTTTATCTAGACATCAGCTCTGTGACAGGTGGTATTTGATATTGTGACTAATCTAACATCCCCTGAGTCAAGGGTAATAACACAGTCCTAACAGTTGTTACATGCTTATAATGTGTCAGGCACCTTCTAGGCGTCTTATGTTTATTAACTCATAGTGTGCAATGTATATACATATACATACAAGGTTGTTTCTCACAACAACCTTGAGAAATAGATAATTTTATTATTCCCATTCTACAAATAAGAAACCTGAAGTTAAACAATTCAGCCTGTAGCATGCCACTAAGAAGAAGCAGGGCCAAAATCCAAAACCAGATAATCTAGCCTTGCGATGCAAAATCTACCAATGGTGCTATCTACGTTTAATCAAGACTATTTGGAAAGAAGTAGTAAAAGTACATGAGTTAAAAAGTTATAGAATCATAGAATCTGAGGACCAAAGAGAGTTCAAACATTCTTTAAGTTCTTCTTGCCCAAAACATCAATCCAAGAATTTAACTGTTTTTTCATTAAAAACAGACACCCAGGAGAAAAGACCTGAATATATCAGAGAAAATAGCCCAAACAGATGACTGAACAGAACCACTTCCAAAAGAAGGAGGTTAAGGCATTGGTGAATAAAAGGCAAACTTCTGAAGCAGAAATCCAGCTTGGCCAGGTATCAGACTCACTAGCATATAATCCGCTGGATATGATGTTGTAGGCGGTCAGGAGGGGAATGATAATGTTCGAGGAACACAAGCGCAAAAGGGTTTTTGTTTGCTTCTTTGGCAGCACTGAACTCTAGGAAATGATGGGGAAATTCAAATTTCTGAGAACACTTTTCACAAGAGAGACAGAGATTAGAGTTTCCAATGAAGAAGGCATGCTGCAATCGAAGAAAGCAAAGTGCAATAAAGCTCTCAGGCCAGATGGCATTTATCTGAGTGTTCTGATGGAAATAACATGTGAAACAGCAGAGATGGATGAGGGCACCTACTATGTTTGTAAAAATAACAACTGTTCTTGAAGTTTGTCCAGTTTCTAACACAGGGTCTGTATTTTTTAAAAAGGAACCAAGAGAGATTCCAGGAATTCAGTCAAGTGAACTTTGTCTTCATGTTAGGATACTGTTTGGGAAAAAAAAAAAGAAAATCTGAGGACTATATACCAAATAAAATCTGGGCACTGAAATTTGACCAGCTCCCATCAACTCTACAGTAATGGGGGTTTCCACTTCTCCAACCTGAAAACTGATAATGACTAGTTAGAGCAACATCATGTATTTGCCTTTCAAAAGGTTTGAGAATGAAGAAAGAGGCTTGATTGGATTTAAAACTAGCTAAAGAAATTAGAATCATTTATAGGGTATGTTTATGTCAAAGAATAGAGAAGAGCGTGCCTGGAATCTGATGTTGGGATGAAACTGCAGTTTCACAGTTTCACATTATTTTTTAAATAATTAGGAGGTCTGAGTGAGCCATAAGCAATTGACTCTCATGTGACTGACACTGTGTGGGGCAAGCAGTGCAAAAAGAAATGGTAATCACGTGACTGTACGGTCTTCATCACTAACATTTTTTGAGTGCTCACTACACTGGCAGGCGCACTGCTTAGTGTTTGAGATCCTTTATCTCAGTTATTCTTAGTCTGTGAGTGACAGCATATCCTACTTCAGAAACATCTGCTGTTCAGAAAGAAAAATGTCCTAAGGGGTCAGACAGGATATCAGCCACAGTCAGAGTTCAGATGCGCTCCAAACAAAGCTCATCCAAAATGTTCTGAACAAAACGTGGTCTCCATTTAGAACTGAGTGACGCCAAGAGGGTTGTAAAGGAAGCCAAGGATGGAATCTGTTCTCTGTCCCTCAATCCCCGGGACCAGCCAGGAGCTCTTATCTTCTAAACCTCCAGATAGTCAGGATGACATTGATTCTAAACTCCATCCGAATCACCAGCCTCGAGACTGGAAAGTTCTTACTGTTTTTTACATTTCCTGGTCCTTGAACCCACTTCCTCACCTAACATCTGTCCCTTGCTAATTATAACTCTTTTGTGTTTGTTTGTTTCCTGAGTCCTCTGGCTCAGTCTCTTCCCGTGGCCTTCATCTCTGTTGCCCACCTGGGATTTCAGACCCATGTGGATCTAAAGCCTTGTCTCAAGCTTTGTCTGAAACTTTCCCAGGCCTTTGTCCACAACCTTCTGCCACCCAACCCAGTGCTGACAGACAGTACAATCTGGAACCCATAAAGATTAGAGCTGTTGGATTAGTTAGTGACCCTTCCCAATTAAAATACTTAGCTCAGGGTTCTTCACACAATGCCCAAAGTACTTTCTGTTCAACAAAGGCTTGTTGACTGAATTTACAGCCTGTGCTGTAACATGAACTGCAGACCAAAGTCCAAATTACAACACATGACCTCTATGGCAAGAAAGAGTGAAAAAAATAAAACAACCTTGGACAGATGCCAGATGACGCTGGACCCATGAGAAACTCCAGAGAGAGAAAAATGCACTAAATAGAAATAGCAGTGCACACACCACAGCCTTGCTCTCTGATCCTTTGTGAACTATGATTGTTCCCCTTCACAAAATTATGAGCCTATTGAGAGTAGGGCACAATGAAGTGTCAAGTGCTGGGTGCCTACCTTCCTCATCATGCCTGCCATCAGGGAACTTGGCAGGACTTGAACTTACACGTTAACCTTGTGAGTGGCCAAGCACTCACAATAGACTTGAGTACCAAAAAGCCACAACAAGCAGAGTGTGAAGCTTTGTCAACGTCACATCACATCTTGACAATTATTTGGAAAAGAGCCTTTCTGCATTTTCATCTTATGTATAAATTATTCTATACAGTCTCTCTTTTTCATCACCCAAGTCTGGTTTCTTCCCAGTCAAAGCCTGTGTCTAGCTCTTCAAGGAGCTTACTTTTCCTCTTGGTTCCTCTAAGCAACAGCTCTCCCTAATGCCTGGGGTGATGGTTAGTTTATGTGTCAACTTGGCTAGACTATAGTGCCTAGTTATTCAAGTCATAATCTAGGCGTTGCTGTGGAGGTATTTCATAGATGTGGTTACCATCTATGATCAGTTGCTTTACATAAGGGAGACTATCCTCAGCAATGGGGGTGGATCACATTCAATCAGTCAAAAGGCCTTAAGGGCAAATCTAAGTTCTCCCTGGGGAAGAAGAAATTCTGTCTCATGTTTGCAATATCAGCTCCTGTCCAAGAGTTTCCAGCCTGCCAAACTGCCCCCTCCCCACAGATTTTGAATATACCAGCCTCTAAAATCAGAAAAGCCAATTACTGAAATAAATCTCTTCATAGATAAAATCATATATATATAAAATCTTTTTATATATTATATATGTTTCTACATATACATATATAAGTTCCCTCACTTCCCTCGCTTATAAATATCAGAGTTCCAGCAGCAAAAATAATTTATCCTCAATATTTCAAATGAATAGAGTTTAATGAAGGAACCATGAAATTGAAGTGTGAGCAGAGTTAAGGAAACAAAGAAGGGAAGGTGACACACCAGAGACTAGAGACAGAGGGAAGCGGTTACCACCACAGGGCTGCAGGGGCAAGGGGAGGAAGGAGGTTGGTTCACAGCCCAGTGAAAGCCGAGCCTTGAGCGGAGCCCCCTCCCAGCCTCCCCGCCTCAGGGAAGGATGCGGTATGAAGGGAGCAGGGAAGAAAGCGCTGACCTCTCTCTCCTCTTGCTCTCTAACCTCCTGTCCAGTGAGTCAACCTGCAGGTGGTAGAACCCAAACAGAAGCCAGCCAGGAAGGGAGCCTGGGAGAAACTGTTAGCAGGAATCAAACTCCCAGGGCACAGACCAAGCAAACAGGGGAGGCTGCATCTTGGGTGGAGAGGGGGCCAAGCAGAAAATATCCATGATAGCCTGGTTCTCCTAAGACTCAAGCTACAAGTTCACACCAGTTTCCAGCTTTCATAAGAGACTCTTTTTAATTTAACTTCTTACTTACTAATCTACCATATCCAATTAATCCCTATTTTTTTCTTATTCAATCCTATCATTTTCTCTCACCCCAAGTCTTATTTTTTTTATTATTCAGTTACATTCACAATATCCCAGAATTTAATTGCTCTCCCTACAATATTTATCTCTTTTAACAAGCTCCCCCTGAACCCCCAACTCAATTTTAATCGATTAATAAAGATACATGCATCCATTTACAGGGAAAGCATAGACAACGATATTTTATAAAAGAATCTATATATGTACGGTAGGCTTGGGGCTAAATATTTTATACCCATCAGGTTACAATCTACCACAATTTGGAGAACATAAAGTATGTATTCCAAAATATGTGTTTAATGGGATAATTTTGTTTTCTTTATGTGTTCATCTCCATATGATTAAAAAAAGGAGACTTCTCATATCTAATTTATTGTGGTGGAAGAGAGAAAAGAGCCTATTGTTATGTATAGGCAAGGCGCTAACTATAGAAGACACATATGCGGTTATCTGTCCAGCCCTCTCAGGTGGGAATTGCCTGTCTTCCTCACCACATTTATGAGGTTATCGTAGACTGTTCTAGGGCAACAATGGATTGGCCCAGTAGTAAACACTAGACTCAAGATGACATCATCATAATCCCTACCCCAGACCTCATCTTCCTAGCCAAAGCTTATAAATCCCAGCTGGGCACCTGATACAAATGGGAAATTGGAATACATCCTTGAGAATATTTATCTAGAACTGGTAGTCATTCTTTGGGTTCCTGAACTATGACGTGTAAAGCTAAGAGGCCAACTATCAGTAACCACATATTCAGTCATGTGGAACAGAAAAGTGGAGGCAATAAGAGAGAGAAAGAGAAAGAGAGAGAGAGTGAGAGAGAGAGAGAGAGAGGGAAATAAAGCATAACCCAGAAAATCAAAGAGGCAAGAACCACACGGAGTCCTAATGGTGTTAGGTCTCTATTTCCAGTTCGGCCTCAAATCCAGATGCATTTCTACTCTGGGTCTTCTAAAGCCCCCACTTTGCTTAAAATAGTTTTTAGTTGGCTTCTGTCACACTAAGCCAAAGAGTGCTGATAAAAAGATTCCCACCATTTAAACTCATCGAATGGAAGGATGAGCTTCAAAGAGATCAATGGACTTGTCAGGAACATGTAGAAAAACTTATGAAAGAAAAATGCAAACCACACTTACTAATTTCTTGCCAATAATTCTGATGGACTAATCTTCTATTTCTATGATGTTGTCTTCAGGGGCAGGAAAATTTAATCCTATTTTTCCCATTGGGCTTTACACTAGGAACAACAATGAACCTTAAATGATTCTAAAGCATGGAATCCTAGGTGGAACAAGAGCACGATTATATTGAATCCTCATTTTAAAAGCTAAGTGAGTCATATTTCTCCTACAACAGTTTGAAGTAGAGTGAACACAATACAAAATCCAAAAGAAAGTCAGTTACTGAAGTACCACATGATCAGTCCTATCACAAAACAACTAGTATGATTGTGTCAGATGTTCAGGGCCACCGTAGGGACAGAAAGGATCTCTATCAATCCTAGTTTCTATTTCTCATCTGAGTTTTCTACAGTCTCTAAAATATCAATATCTGCTCTGTTTAAAGGAAACATAAATCTAGTAAATAAGAAAATACATGAATTAATAAAGGGTCTAACTCATCTGTTCCATTTTTAGCACCCATAGGGGAAGGACCAAAGGACAAAGTACCTAGCACAATGGCCATAGGTCAGTAAAGCTTACAAATACATTACAGGCAGTACAAAGTAACTAAGGTTCCTAAGAAAGGAAACTTCCTAGGGAGCCAATACTAGGAGCTTCTTCATGTATAGAGTACTATAGTCTTGTGTTTAGGAAGTTGAGTTTTGGAGCTGGACTGCTTCGTTTCCAATCTCCAGTCTGCCATTTATTATCTATATGAACTTGGTCAAATCACTTATCTCTGTGCCTCAGTTTCTTAATCTGTAAAGCAGGAATAAAAACAGGGGTCCCGCAAGTTGTAGTTGAGGATAGTAAATGAGTTCATAGATCTTATGCACTTGGAAAAAAACCTGCCAGATAGTAAGCACTAAATAGATGTTAGCTCTTATTATTAAGAGGTCATGAATCACTTAGGTCTGTACCTTGAAATAAAGCACACACACATACACACACAAACACACACACACATACACATATCTGTTGGTTATTTAAATTAAAAAGAAAACATAAATTAACAGAGTAAATTTTCATTAAAGCAGCTAACGGCATAGTATAGATCAGCTGGGAGAATGAGTTTATTTCACACATTATTTCTAATGTTGTTCCTCATAAAACAGTAGGACCTCATTAGATACATACATTTAAAGGGAACATTAAAAATATATAATGTATAACTACGCAGTTTGCTTAACGTTGCGTTTTAAAATTATTACTATTCAAGTGATTGTTAGTTTAAGGGGACTGTGTGAATGATTTTCTCAAGGAAATCAGTAACCCTGTTTGTTCAGTCCCTTGAGATCACTGGGTCATAGCAACTACCAGTATTCAGACGTTTGGGAACTGTTCAGGGAAAACTCAGCAGCTTTGAAGTATCCTCAAGTATGAGAAGGGCATGAAGAAACAATTAATCATAAACAAGTCATTAAAATTAAAAGTGTATTCTTAAGTAGTTTCTTGATTAAGAACAAATGCCTCATTAATCTGGAACATATTGACTTGAGAACACAAGTAAAGTCAAAAAGAGTAATTACTGACATGACATAGAACACAACATGCTGTGTGTTCCCATCTCAAAAGCTTTAGAAGAACAGACTCCGCAGAAGGTCACTAGACACAGTGAATTGAACAGGAAATCCAGTGTCACCCAATGATGCAAAGGTAAACTTTCAAAAATCTAGACAACAGAGAACATTGTGTACCAGCATCGCTGAAAATTTCCATCTATAGATTCTGAGTGCATTCCATTTATTTCAGAATGAAAGTAAGCCTAAACCCAAGATCTAAAAAATAAAAATAAAAAACAAAAATATATATGTTTATAAAAAATAATAAGGCATCTAATTTTAAAGAAACTTAGTGTCCTTCTCCCCTACTCCCGTCTCCCAAGTTTCAGTTAGATTTGTGAACAGAAGTTAAAAACCAACACAAATAGCTTTGAAGATAATTCTAACAGCATAATTGGATGTGAATTTTCTTTGGACCAGACTCAAGTGGCATTTCTTAAAGGAGCATATGGTACTGAGAAAATAAAATAATAGATGCCCATCAGTATGAGATGTGCATAAAAAATCACATACATAATTTTAAAAAACAGATCAGACATTAAACATCCATACGAGGATGACTATGCAGTTTTTTAAGGACTAAATCTTGTTTGGAAACAGCCATTAAAATGTACCATATATTCTTCTGAAAAGCTTCATGATTTCTAGTCCATGGAGTAAGGGACTTTTTCGGTCTCAATCACTGCTAAATCCTCAGAACAGTGCTTAGGGCATAATCAATGCTCCCCATGTATTACATGAATAAAGCACTTCAGCCATGGTTGAAACTATAGCTTGGATATGTATGTTGTGACCTGTAATTTTTACAATCAGCCTCAGGCCCTTACACTCTGCAGCTGGCCCCTTACCCACGTCATTCTACACCTTTCCTATACCCAGCATGATTTTCACAGAGATGTCTCCTCACAATGAAGAGAAAGAAAATATCATGAAGGATGGTAGTAGTTTTAGAGGAATATCATGTGCAAAAGACTTCCCAAATGCCATTTTCTATAGTGTGGTACAAAAAGTTATGATAATTTTTCCAGGACCGGAATAAATTCTTCTGAAGTCAATCAAAATTTTATATGATTTTCAGGGTCAGATTCCAGGTAGAACACAACATTATCCTTACTTAAATCGTATACTTCATTTTAGACTTCAAAACAAGGGAAAGACAAAATCTTTCTAGAGAGATGAAATGGTGGTATGAAGAGAAAGAAGAGACATTACTTGCAGCAACTATAATCAGACTTTATTTTTAGCAATATTTAAACTCTACCTTTCCCAAGGTTTTAATCTTAAAAGCAGGATGGATAAAGAGCCAGCACAAGAACATTTCCTATTTATTGAATGTACACCCATTTTGTGTAGAATACAAATTATGATAGCCCATGCTCATGAGAAACAAACAATCTAGTTACAGGGATACGTCTAGTAATCAGGAAACATAATCATATACTTCCTTATATTATCTTAAGTATTAAATTGTGTAGAACAAATTCTAAATGGCCTAGAGATGAGAGATAATTCCAGCACCTAGCACATTGTCTAGCATATATTAGACATGCAATAAATACTTGATAGGTCACTGAAAGCTTGAATGAATGAGTAAATGAATGAATGAATGAATGCTTTTAGGAGTGAATCCTGTTTAGAGTCCTGGAGGATGACATCCAGCCCTTGGTTGATGTTTCCGCAAATGACGACATTTCAATTTTTCCTACCTCTCCATCTTCATGCACATGACAGAAACTGTATCAACCTTGCATAGAAAAGATGGAAAGGTAAAAAATCCAATTGACCTCTTCATAGTATTGGTGGTCTTGGAGGCTCCTATTGCAGTGACTCATGTGGCCTGACCAATCAGATTCTTCCCGTTAGGAATTCATTCTAAGAGACTCAGAGGGTTGTGATCAATAGGCTGTTTGCATTGGAGCCTGAGGCCATGCGAGATCAAGGCCAGGGCAGCCATCTGAGGCCCTGTGGAAAAATAAGCAAAAGAAGCCAGTAGAAATGAGAGAGAACTAGAATAAAAGCAGATTAAAAGGCAAAGTCCAGAAAAACATGGTCCTTGAAAGAGAGACAGCTTGAGAGAGGTGGCCTCTGCTTGGAGAGAAGGGCTGACTCAGTCCTGCTGCTTCAGGGTTCAGTTTTATCTGGATTACAGGAAGGCCTCTTTCCCTCATTTGAATTAAACTACTTTGGGTCAGTTTCTATTCCTTATGATTAAAGGAGCCCAATTTAAACACTTAACTTTCAGTAATTTATTCTTTTTTCCCATTGTAATGTGCTAATATTGTCTTTCCCTAACAGTTAGATAATATAAATATTGGCTTAGAAGTTCTTTCTTAAAGTCTTTTTAACTATTTGGCTATGCTAAGAGGGTTCGCTTTCTTTTGTAATATTTCACAGCAATTCCAAGAGAAAAGGTGAATTTATTGTTAATGTGAGTTTCTATTCTGTTCAAATTTTTAAATTCAAAAAATTTAAATTGTTATAAACCAAACTAAGCATACAAGAATACTATCTATAACTTTGAAGAGAATGCTTCAGGCTAGCAGCAGATATATTTCTTAAAACAAAATATTTCATCAGTCTTATAGAGCTTTTGTGTGAACTTAGCAAATTTAACATTTATACAAGGCCCAAGTACCACTGGAAAAGTTCTAAAAAGAATTCATTACCCAGGGCTTCCCTGGTGGCGCAGTGGTTAAGAATCCACCTGCCAATGCAGGGGACATGGATTCGAGCCCTGGTCCGGGAAGATCCCACATGTCGCAGAGCAACTAAGCCTGTGTGCCACAACTACTGAGCCTACGCTCTAGAGCCCGTGAGCCACAACTACTGAGCCCGTGTGCCACAACTACTGAGCCCGCGTGCCACAACTACTGAAGCCGCATGCCTAGAGCCCGTGCTCTGCAGCAAGAGAAGCCACCACAATGAGAAGGCCGCACACCACAACGAAGAATAGCCCCCGCTCGCCACAACTAAAGAAAGCCCATGTGCAGCAGCGAAGACCTAATGCAGCCAAAAATAAATAAATAAATTTATAAAATTAAAAAAAAAAAAGAAAGGAAAAGAAAACAGTTTGGCAAAAAAAAAAAAAAGAAGAAGAAGAATTCATTATCCAGTTGTTCATGTCTACAACGCAAGGACAAGTTTGAACAGAATTTTCTGCCCAGTTTTTGTTTTTTTGTTTTTTTAAATGCTTTGTTAAAACAGCTTGGGGTATCACTGTTTGAAAGTTAACCCCTGGTATGTGTTTGGCTGTTGGGTGTTTTTGTTTGTTTTGTTTGTTTAATTTGCACATCTTGGTCACTTGAATGATCTAGGTGATCTGAAGCTGTTTGCAATAGAATACCCAAACCTTCATCCTCAAAGTACTTGGAACTAGACCTATCAGGATAAGGCAGGTGCGGAAGGAGCCTCCCTAACCCTGCTGCCAGCAGCTTTCTGTACTTTGCTCCCGGAGGCCTCATTAGGAAGAGATGCCAGGTTACATGCTCAATGAGGAGATAGATCCTTGAGTCCTTGCTTATACCCAGAGTGTCCGGGTGAGAACCAAAGACCTCTGAGAGTGTGACCTATGACCAGTGATGCTTAAGAGAAGCACATGCTAAAAGGAAGTGAAATGTACTTGATCTTTTGCTGACCTCATCACGTATAGGAGATAGAAAGCTAATAGTCTTGTTCTTGGAATACTTATTCTACTAAGATTTAGCAAAACAGCTTGACAAGTAGGTTATTAGGTTTCCTGCTAGGACTCGAGCCATAAGACTGCAAACAAACCCCCCAAAGGAAGAATAATAGATTGAGGTATTCATGCTATAATCAAAAGGGTAACTATGTATATGCACAGACAGAGCCCAAATCACATCTAAAATTTTCCATCTTGCACATCAGATTTGACGTAGAAAAAAGTAAATTTATAAAAGTTATAAAAGCTACTGAGCCTGCGCGTCTGGAGCCTGTGCTCTGCAACAAGAGAGGCCATGATAGTGAGAGGCCCGCGCACCGCGATGAAGAGTGGCCCCCGCTTGCCGCAACTAGAGAAAGCCCTCGCACAGAAACGAAGACCCAACACAGCCAAAAAAAAAAATAAATAAATAATTAAAAAAAAAAAAAGTTATAAAAGAAAAATTGAAAAATTTTGAAGTATGAAAAAGTATTGTATCTGGAATTTCAAATCTAATTCCAAACTGTGACTAATGGATGTACCGCATGTTTCTGGCTTCAAACCATATGTCACTGGAAGTGCAGAAAGGAGATTTTGAAAAGCATCTTCCCTTACCTTAAATATTTGCATTTTGACAGATTTCCAGGGTTTTTCTTTTCCACCCATGTAATGGACCCAACATTCTCTTCCTCTTTATTTATCAAACCCCAGTGTTCTCAGACTTCAGTCTGCAACCGGAATGAAGGTGCATTAATATCTGCATACAAAGTTACAGGTTTCTCTCTGCTACCTGCTTATCGTCTTAGGCCTGGAAGAGTTTTCCTACCACGCGAGAAATTCTGGCACTTTCCAATGTCTTTTGAGTGTTGAAAAGTCAGCTGGTTGTGCTCGTTCAGACCCGCCTGGCTTTTCGCCAGGTCCATGGGGCATCAGGGTGCCTGCCTATCTGAGGTCGCTGACCCTTAAGAAGAATATGACTTTATCCAGCACAGCTGCTGGTGTTCCCAATATTACACAGCACTGGGGTGCCATCCTGGCACTATCTTTCCTTCTTAGAAAATATTTCCAATTCCTTTAGGAATTAGAAATATTCACAGAGCTATCCATTGCCCCCACCCCATCAAGGAAAGAGATGCCATATTATCCTCTATATTTTCTTCATTTTCATCTCCCAAAGCCCTCTCAGGCTCTCAGGTCTTCAGACACAAAACTTCCTCCTCTCTCCTCCTTTCTCCAAATGCAAATCAGACATGCAAATATATGCCTGGGAGCGTTGCTGAATCCAAAAAGCTGTTCTCAGTTTAGGCTTAGAAAAGACCACAATCTACATCTACATTTGCCCCTTTGGAACACCAGACTGCAATAGTTAATAAAGATGAGACGCAGAGTCACCTTTATACCTTAGTCTTTTGTATTTTCAGTAAGATGAGCACCATGGTTCCTTCTAGCTTGCCAAAATAATTGAATGGAAATGTGCTGAACTAGGGGTAAAACTTTGTGCTGGCTAGGTAAAATGACATGTGCTATTGTTCACAGGAAATAATGGCACACAGAAAGATTTTACGTCTTGTCAAACAGTTGGAAGAGGCATGGATAAAAGAAAGAGAGAAAAACGGTAGAATAAACACCAGCGGTGAACTCCACTGAGAGAATTAATAGGTGTTATACATTAAAGAGATGGCCCAAAGTGGTTTATAACTGCGACAAGATGTAATCTGTTTTACCGGTGTGAATTTATGTCATCTGGAATTATGCATGGGATATACAGTACAAGGAACTTGGAAGTGGAAAAAAATGAGCTTTCAACAGAAGTGTTGAGTTGGCCCACTGATTTCAGGGGTGCTACCAAATAGTGAGATGACTCAGGAGTGACCCAGGACAAAAGGGGCACCCAACTGAAGACTTGCAAAGTGGGAGCTAAAACAGAGAGAAAAAGGGAAGTAGATACCTGAATGAAGGACAGTTACAGTAGCCTAAAAGGAAAAATAAAACAGGAAGAGTATGTACTGGAAAATGATAACTCCCTAATTAAGAAAAACTAAATTTAGAATATAGTACGTACGCTTTATAAATCCTCAATTATCACAGCAAAGAAGAAAACAGTTTTTAAATTAGGTTCTTGGAAAATATTTAGATTATTATTTTCAAAATAGAGACAAATCTCTTCTCTAAATATAAAATCTTCTGAGTCCATCCTATTTTTCATCATGCTAGAGATGTGAGACTTACGTATTATTTTCAGATGCAAAGTTCTGCTCAATTAAATAGAGATATGATTGACATCTTAAACATTAACTGGATCATCAGGCTCTGTTACTTTCATGGAGTCTGAATCAGTGCCATCCCCTTTTTCAGAGTCAATACCTATGGATATTTCACAATATTGTGTTGACCTAGTTACAAAACAGAAGGTGTCATTTCTAAATTCCGTGTGTGTGTGTGTGTATGTATCTATTTGTGTGTGTGTGTATGTATCTATTTGTGTGTGTGTGTGTGTGTACATGCGTGTGCAAGCATGCTGGCTGGTGGGGTAACAAGCAGCCTTTGGTCTATAAACATTCCCAAGAAAGAAATGCACTACTAGGAAAATTGTAAGACATAAACTGGCATGATGTAAAAGAACCATCAGAATTTACACATACAAGTATACATGTTGCTTTTAAAGTATCCATTTGGGAGACTGCACACTTATTCTATAAGGTCGCCATTGCTCCAAACATTTTTTAGAGTTTCTTTTTGAAGATGGCTTTCATTTTCTGTGCCACATTTTTTTGAATGTTCAAATGGTAATGTATGTTCATCTTCTGAGTATAAATTTGATTTAGAAATAACCAAAAAAGTAAGTCAGAAGTAAATCAGGAAAGGCAATTAAACTGGGCAATATCATAAAGAGGTAAGGTGAATACTGGAAAAGTTCTGTGTGGATGTATCCTTTGGGATATATTTAATTTTGTGAGCTATTAATTTTGTTACACGTCATACTTTCAAGTCTTTTTTGAGATGATTTTTTTGCCCTCGCTTTCAAAATTAGTAACATCCTGAATTCTGCTCCTGACAAACATACATACACCTGCGTATGTGTGTTTCATTACATAATGAAAACAACAAATCTACAGAATTCAATTATTTACATTTAGCAAGAAAAAAAAATGTTCCTCCAGATGTAGTTCAATCCACCATTGATAACTAAAGCAAAATACTTGTAACTAACTCAAACATACACTTTTAAAAAGATACATCAAAATATGAGATTTCTTGTAGCTAATTCTTTCCATCTATGTAAGGACCCACTCTGCAAGATGCTTTGACAGGAATTTTACTAACGTTTATGGTATCATATTATTTTATTAAGGATTCTCTCCTTTTGAAAATATTATTTTATAACCACTCCCATGCTATTCAGCTGTAACTATTAATATTTGTGCATTTTTTTCCTGTGATCTGTATGGGAAATTTTTGATACAAAATGCAGTAAAATAATGTTTCGGTTTAAATTTTAGAACTTGAATTTGATATAAAACCATTCTACTAACCCTTAAATTATATCAACTCAGCCAAATTTCTTTACGCAAAATGTTTCTCCCTTCCACTGTGCTCAGTGGCAAAGACTGCTGACTCGGGTGTTTTGCAGCTTCTAAAATAATTATTCAATATGATATTAGGTTATAGAATGTGGACCACAAATCCTGAAGCCTAGAGAGGCCCTAAGAGGTACATTCCACTCTCTTTCAACTCTGCCATGCTCAAGCTTGTGTCTTCTGTCTCTCCTAGCTATTTAACTTGTTTTCTGAACTATAGAATACATGTTTCGAAAGTCAAGCCTTACCAATGTCAAAAGTGGCGAGAGTACTACAATTGTAATACAGTGAAAATGTGCAGTGAGGTTAGGGGTCAAAGGCTAACACAGATATAGACATGGCTGCAATAAGGTGGTGGACTTATGAGCTAAGTTTTCCTTCTTTCATAATTGTATTTAATTTACTTATTTTTCCAAGGGACATCATTTCTCTGAGATGTAGTCTCTCAAGCAGGGTTGCTTTACTTCAAAATTATTGGTGTTTGGGGCTGGATAAGTCATTGCTGGGGGTGGGGTGGGTGCCGTGTTAGGCACCGTCAGATGTTCAACAATATCCCCAGCCTTTGCCCACCAGATGCCATTAACATCCCTGCCCCCAACTGTGACAGCCAAAAATGATTCCAGACATGGCTCAGTGCTCCCTGGGGGACAAAATCTTCCCTCCCCACCACTCCTCCTTCTCCTGACTTGAGAACCATTGCTTTAGAGTAACCATGTGGATATTTAGAGTAAATTTCTGACAATAAGTTACAGAAGGGGGTTCACATCATGTCGCTTACCATTCATGTTAGCTTAGTGTTTTACTACAAGTAGTTTAAGGCCAAGGTAATATATCCTAATCCATGTAATATAAATTCTTATCAACTACATTCCTACATCCTTATGTTCTTTTTAAACTGTGAACCTATGCTCCCATAGTTGCCTAAAATGTTCACAAGTAAGAAAAATGTACTGATTATAGACAATCAAAATTTTGATATGAAGGAATATCATCTCAAATATCTGCATTATAAAGGGTATCATCTCATATATGTGCAGCATTTCATGGCCACAAAAGTTGCTGTAGAGTATATGGGTCAGAATTACCATCGGTGAAGTAATACCTGAAATACCTTTGGATTAGTACAGGCCAGGCCAAAGCAAGCAAAGCTCATTATATTTGAGAGCACTCCTTTGAGGCTTCTAAAGTATCACCAGTCACATGGCATTTGCGAGAAACATAGGTCCGAGACAACCAAGCGAGCACCTAGTGAGACTTCGAATACTGTGAGAACAAGCCTGATTCTGTATATTATGCTCACAGAAGTTTCGGGTCTGTTCTTGCATAGCCCTGGGATTTTAGTAGGCAAGCAACAAAAAAGATGAACTTCAAATTTCACTCTGAGAAGTATCAGGCTTTATGGAACATAAAACTAACTCAGGAACAAAGCAAACCTTGAATAATAAACAAACTCTGATGGAAAGTGAATAAAGGAGCCCAGAGTGGCTTTCCGATTTCCTTGGCAACCAGATAAGCAAGCAGAAAGCATCAACCAGCTCAAAAGCTCCCATCCATACACACTTCATGCTCGCAAATACCTGAATAATAAAGATGATAATCAGACCGAGTGACAAAGTACAGATAAACTCACTCCGGCTTTGCAAGTACAAAACCAGTTATTCTACTCTTGATGTTTTAATAAGTAGAACTTTCCACGGATCATCAAGGCCACAGTGAACTATGTGAAAGTTTGCAGAGCCTAACATCATCAGGGTCATCTAAATTTGTGACCCCTGACAAATTCCAAGTTCCTGAGAAGATGGCAAGAGGAGAATGCTGCTTTACCAAAGGTTAGAAATATGGGAATACAGAATGTGTGTGTGAGTGCAAGCTATGTGGCTTTTGCATTCCAGCAGCTTCTAAAGCTAGCTATGAGAGGTCGGTGGGTCACACTGAGCTGCAGAAGCGCAGCAACACTTAAGATGTTTTTGCTCTCCACACCCCGACTTGCTTAAGGTGTTCACTCTGTCCCAATCACATCTCATTTGCAAATGAGGCATGGAAATCTCTTCTCAAAGTCTTAATACTTCTTTTCCAAATAATATTTACTTTCATGTGGCATTCCTTTTTTTTTTTTTTTTTTACTAATTATTCTTGGGTGCAGCATATTTTGTAACCACCTAAGAACACACTGATCCAAAACTGGACATATAAATAGTTATAGTCACACACATCAAAAAGCTGAAAGTTAGAGTGGGCTGAAGAAAAAAGTAGGAGCTAGAGAGAGAGTACGAGATTGGATAAAACAATAAAATAAATGAGGAACAGAAGTCATTTCTATGTATGAAGTAGGAGAGAGAAACTATTTCCTGAGGCTTTGGGGGAGGTAGATTTCCCACACAAAAGATGGCAGTAGATTGAAAAACTCACACGAATTGCTTTTCACTCCTCAGAGATTCTAAAATTGTAGGCATCAAATACAGTGTTAAAACTACATACGGGTTCTTTTCCTCATAAGTAAATTACATTGTCTTAGTACTACGGTGTGTGGTTCAAAAGGCAAGTAATTATTTTTGGCGGCTGAGAAGAGATTAGCTCCACAAATAAGGGGCAATTTGTCAAAAAGAAAAAATAACGTAGCCAATAGAATTATGCTTCTTTGGGCTTGCACTTAGAATTAAATTCTCAAACTTGCCCAAACCCCCAGAACCAGTCTGCAAATATTGTACTTCACCTTCAGTCCATCCTTACCAATATCATCCTTCACACACAAGACTTTTCACCCTCTTCCTCCAGGCACTTCAAATATCTCCAGGACAAGACACTATAAACAGATGCCTGTGGCCAAAAGCACAGAGCTTTGTCAATAAATTCTTCTGAAATCCCACAAATGGAAGCCAAGGGAGGCAAGAAGGCACATTTCATATTTAGCAGCTATAGCCTGAAATCTCAGGTTCTACATAAATTATTTTGTGATTAAATCCTAATCTGGTCAGTTTAAACAACCAAAGACCCAGCTCAATAACCCATCACAATCCCACCTTAAAAATGTAATTTTCTTATTTGAGTGTCTTCCTTAAGTACTAATCTGTTTCTTTTTTTTTTTTTTCTGAAAATTCTGCCCCATGTTGCTATTTCTCTGACCCTCAATATATTTTATTAAGAATTCCTATCATGTGTAAATGATATCTTTGAATAATCTGTGCCGTTCTTAATCAGTTTTCACAACTATCCATAAAAAGCATGGATATTCATTTTAAGACACAGTTTGAGAGTTTTGGTGATAATTTGATAAGTAACAGCTATTGGATAACTGAAGAGAATAAACGTTCATGTATATGTCTTCCTTTTGTGTTAGATTTAAAAAATTACCATTTCATTCATGGTGGCTTCTTATATTAAATTTCTCGGGGTCACCAGACCTCAGATGATAAAAGGGCAGAAGAAAGAGATAGATGAGAACAGCTCCGAAACGACGGTGAAAACATATGGTGTCCATCTTGCAAGCATGAGGCTCAGGGGTATTATTGCTGCTCTCCCTGTGTTCAGAAAAGCTGGAATAAGCCAGCAGGCAGCCTGGTGTCTAGTCAGAAGAGTGCCAGAAACAGGTGGTGCCGACCTAACCTTTTCTTTCCACCACAGATACTCTGAGCAAATCCTACGTTCTTCATAGTATTGGCTTGAAAACACGCTTATTAGAGGAAAACCAAGTGTTTAAAAAAGACAGTTCATAAGGAGTCATGATGCCTGAAATTGTTGTTGTTTTTCTTTTACTTTGGGAAAATTATGTAATTTTAAAATTAAAGTATAATATGCACATTTTAAGTGTTCACTCGTGTGAGTTTTGACAAGTGGTGTATACTCCAATGGAACACCACCCAAACCAGATATAAAACATTTCAATCACCCCAGCCATTTTCCTCATACTCCTTTCCAGTCAAACCCCACTGGACTAAATTCTATTGCCATCCATTATTTTTGCCTATCCTTGAAGCAACTTACCATATGCATCTTATATCTGGCTTCTTTTGCTCAATATTATGTTTTTGAGATTCATTCACGTTGTTGCATATATCACTTGCTCATTCCTGTTTCTTGCTGACTAATATTTCATTGTATGAATATAACAGAATTTGCTCATCCATTTTCCTGAGATACTTAGATTGCTTCTGGGTTTTCTCTGATCATTGTTATACAAGGCTTTTTGTAGACATATGTTTTCACATCACTTGGTTAAACATCTAGGAGTGGGACTCCTGTTACATAGAACATTTAACTTTTAAGAAATTGGCAAACGATTCTCCAAAATAGTTGTGCCATTTTACACTACCAACAACAATCTGTGAGTATTTCAGTTACTCTTCATTCTCACCACTATTTGGTAGTGTCAGTTTTTAGCCATTCCAGTGCGTGTGAAATGCGATCTCATTGTACTGAAATTGCATCTGCCTGAAGACTTATGATGTTGAGTATTGTGTGTTCATCACCCTCATTCACATGTGGGATGATGGCTCATGCCTACATTTCCTTTTGCCAAGTGTCTGTTCAAGTCTTTTTTCCCATTTTTTAATTGGATTGTTTAACTTTTTATTGCTGGCTTTTAAAAGTTTTTTATATATTCTGGGTATGAGTTATTCATGAAATAAAAATGATAAGAATATTTTCCCAATCTGTTGCTTGTCTATTCATTTTCTTTCCAGAAATTTTTAATTTTAATGAAATCAAAACATTGTTTTCAGTGGTATTTTTAAAATTTTGTCTAATAAATCTTTGCATACCCCACAGTGGCAAAGATATCTTTACTTGTTTTCTTCTAGAAGATTTTTTATTGTAATTTGTATATTTAATTTCATGTAGGGGAGGCAAAACTTTATCCTCTTAGGCTCCCTGGCTAGTTCTGAGAATTAAATTGACATAAGGCAAATTAACAGGAGAAAAAATACAGATTTATTTTTACATGTACGTGGGAGCCCCATAAAAAAAAAAATGAAGACCCAGAGAAGCAGCTAGGCCTAAGTGTTTATGCAATAGGTTGAACAAAGAGAGACAATTGTAGAAAAGTAAAGATATAGAGAGACTAAAGAAAGGTAAGAGTTATTTTAACAAGGTCTGTTTGTACAGATTTCTTTCAGCCTTGACTCCCCATCTCTGGCGATAAGAATATTTCTTTCCTCCTGGTATAAGAAGGACATCTTTCACATGGAAATGTTATCTCTTCCTTTCAGGAAGAAAAGGGAGGTCAGAGTGTTCTTCTTATACCTGCTGTTTTTCAAGTGTCTTTAGCTCAAAATATTCCTTTTGCCAACATGGCATATTTGGGTGGGGTGGGGGTAGATTCTGCCACCCTTCATTCATGGTCCATCTCCAAATAATTTTTGGTGTATTGAGTGAGGTAAGGTCAAAGTTCAATTTTTTTCTAATGGATAGCCAGTTGCTGCATCATGCTAGAAAGAATTTTCTCTTTCTCACTAATGTGACTTGCCATTTTGGTCAGATATAAGTATATTTGTGTACATATATATTATATATTTATATATATATGTGTGTGCATATAACCTGTATATGTGTGTATACATCATATAACGTGTGTATATATCACATTCATGTGTATGTGCCTATTTTTGGATTTTTAAAATTCTATTCCATCAATCTATTTGTCTATTATTATGCCAATACCACACTGACTTGATTACTATGACATTGTATTAAGTCCTGAAATCAAGTAGTGTAAACCCATCAGTTTTGTTCTTCTTTATCAATATTGCTTTGGCTATCCTAGGTCCTTTGCATTTTTGGACTGATTTGTAATTTCTTTTAAAAAGTCCGCTGATATTTTTATTGAAATTGTATAAAATCTATAAATAATTTTGGGGAAATGGACATCTTAACAATACCGAGCTTTCCCATTCATGAATATGGTATTTATTTAGGTACATTAAAATTTCTTTCAGTAATGTTTTATAATTTGCTCATCCTTTGTTAGGTTTATTTCTAAATATTTAAGGGGTTTTGAGACTATTTAAATGGTATTTTTAAATTTCATTTTACAATTGTTAAAAATTAGAAAATATAGCTGCTTTTTGAATTTTGGACCTATATCTTAGAATTTGCTAAAGTCAGTTATTAGTTCTAGTAGTTATTATTTTGTATGTGTGGATTCCATGGAGTTTTATACGCACATAATTATGCCACTTGTGATTAATGACAGATTCATTTCTTCCTTTTGAATCTTTATGTCTCATTTCTTTTTCTGGTCTTATTGTAGTAAATAAAATTTCTGGTCAGTGTGGAATAGAGGTGCTGACAGCCATACAAATATTTACTTACATATTTTCTCTTTCTGGTGCTCTTTGTTTTTTCTTGCAGATCCTGGCTTCCATGTGGTATAATTTCTCTTCAGTCCAAAGAACCTCTTTAAGCATTTTTTTGTGGCACAGATATGCTACAGACAAACTCTCAACCTTTTTTCCCTCTGAAACTGTCTTTATTTCATCTTCATTTTTTAAGGTTACCTTTACACAATATGAATAATAGGCTGAAAAATTTTTTCTTTTAACATTTTAAAGATGTTGTTCTGTTCTCCTCTAGCCTTTACTGTTTGTGATAGAGTGCTTATCATCATTCCCCTCTTTGCCATTGTCTTCTTTATTTGTCTGTTTTTAATGTATTCTTTTATATTTGGTTTATGGTACTTTGTCTATAATGTACTAAATGGAAGATTTCTTTGTATGTACTCCACTTAAGATTTGTTGGGCTTCTTCGATGTTTTTCATTAATTTTGGAAAATTTTTGTTCATTTTCTTTTCATACATTTCTTCTGCCCCATTCTGTCTCTCCTCTCCTTAGACACCAATTACACATATGTTACATCATTTGATTTTGTTCCATGGATCTCAAGATACTCTACTCCATTATTTTCACTGTTTTATTTTTTTTCTCTGTGTGTTTCATTCTGGATAATTTCTACTGACCTATCTGTAAGTTCACTAATTCTTTTTTGTGCTCAGTCCAGTTGTAAATAAACCCATTAAATGAATTCTTCACTCCTTGTAACATACATTTCATTTCTTGCATTTCCATTAGACTTTATAAAAATGTCCATGTCTCTAATAAAATTCCTCATCTATTCACACATGTAATTCATCCTTTCCACATATTGATCATAACTAAAGTCTCTTTCTGATAATTCCAACACGTGGAACATCTTAGTATTTGCTTCTATTGACTATTTTCTCTCTTTAACATGGATTAGGTTTTCTTCTTTCATCACCTGCCTCATACTTTTTTATTGTATTTTGGACATAGCATGTAGAAAAACAGTAATGACTAAAGTAAAACATTATTTTTCCACAGAAAAATCATGCCCTTTCTTCTGTCAGAGGGCAAATTTGGTGAGCTGGGTCAATCTAATCCAGTATCAAGCTGTGTTTAGACTTTTTTGCAGGTTTATACTCAGTTCACCACTAACTTCAAATTATTTTATAATGGGATCAGGAATTTCCCTTCAGTTGTACTTGGGAATCTTACCACCAGTGATACTCTGGAGATTTCTTTGTAATTTTCATCCAGCCTCCAGTTTTCTGAACCATGGGCCATCTCTTTCTTGACTGATAGCCTTGTGACTAGATTTTTAGTCGTTGGGGAGTTCTCTTTGCATTTCTGCCAGAATTCCTAAATTTTAACCTTGGACCTACCAATGACTGATTGTCTGACTTGGGTGAGCTTGGTAAACTTTTTCTTCTCATTGCTAAAATAGAATAAGGATCACCACTCCCATGTTTATTAAGCAGAGACCTAGCATTATAGAGCTAACATGCATTTAGGAGAAGCACAATATGTTCTGGTTGAACTGAATGTGAATGTCAAAGTCAGATTTGTTGTAGAAAATCAAATATTCTTTTTGGATTGATCTGTCTTCGTCAATAATAATTTTGAATCCAATAGTGTTGAATCAATTGTTAAACTAGTTTTTCTACTATAGGTCCATTCGCTTAGAAATAAGAAAGTATTAAATCAGTCTGAGTTATTAAAAGAAACAATGGGAGTACCAAATCAAATTTTAAAAACTGTACGGACTCCAGAGATAATTTTATTATTTGCAATTTTCTAAAGACCTCTAGAACTTTAGAAGTTATGATATTTTCATGCAAAAACATGAAAGACACACAACATAGATATTTACAACCTGCTGCAAGAAAGAGGTAGATAGGAAGAGAGGGAAGGAGACTAATATGGAGTTAATATTCAGCATTACTTCATCAAACATCTGCAATGGCTTCTCATTTATTACTCTAGGATAATAGCCACATAGAGTAGCACAGGGAGTTTCTGTGCTCTCTGTCTGTAACCGCGGTTTAAAAAAAGAAGTTTGCATTGTTGAAATTAACCCATATCCACTGCCAAAAGTACATGATCCAGTGGCTAGCATGTAATGAAGCTATTTCTGAAAACTGTGTTGTAATTAAATGTCACAGTCTTGCATATATTTCAGACAACTCAGCATTGAAGTCAAGTCAGGTCACCGATAGAAAGTTATTGGTCAATGATCCCATTAAGCAAGTTAAGGGATGCTCTATATTCAAAATGACTTCATCTTCTCTAAGGATAAAACCACCACATGATCCCAAAGGATGCCTCCTTGTCCTCATGAGAACTCCATTAAAAATTAATATATCAACCAATTACAATAAACTGTAAGGAGATTCACATTTATTGTGGGAAAATTTTATTATAATGAGAACATTGCTAGGAAAAATATCCCCAAATAGCAAGGTATAAGGTCAAAAAAAGAATTGAAAGAACCTTCTCTTCACCTTATTATCTCATGATAAGACCTAAGAAAATATTTGCAATGCAAGATAGCTTCTGATATACAATTTACCATGCCTGTATTTGTAAAGCCCTGTGCTAAAGGCCAGATAAACTCTTGAAGTGTTTCCCCTGAACTGGGGGGACATAAATTCACTTTTGTAAGCTCTTCTTGTGAAGATGATTTCTGGTGTAGGATAAACTGAGCACACATTTATATTCTCCCTCTCACTCCAAATCACACAAGATAACGACAACCGAAAAAAGAAGTATTTTAAAAAGTACAAAAAGTAATTTTAAAAGTATAAAAAGGGGCTTCCCTGGTGGTGCAGTGGTTGAGAATCTGCCTGCCAATGCAGGAAACACGGGTTCGAGTCCTGGTCTGGGAAGATCCCACATGCCGCGGAGCAACTGGGCCCGTGAGCCATAACTACTGAGCCTGTGCGTCTGGAGCCTGTGCTCCGCAACAAGAGAGGCCGCGATAGTGAGAGGCCCGCACACCGTGATGAAGAGTGGCCCCCACTTGCCACAACTAGAGAAAGCCCTCGCACAGAAACGAAGACCCAACACAGCCAAAAATAAATAAATAAATTTATTTTTTAAAAAAAGTATAAAAAGTAAAATCAATGAACCACAAAGTTTTGGAGTTTCTGAGCTATAGGAGCATATACAATCAGATCTTTAGCAAAACAAAACTGGAAGAAACTATTAGTTATAACATATGTAGGAGGTAAGAGGTTATAACACATGCTGTGGAGGTAAGAGGTTTGAAGATCTCTAAGCCTAGTATCAGTAATTCCAAGAATTAAAGGAAAACTCTGGAACATTTAGAAGGAATCTGAATTGGAGACCTGCATTTGGAGCAGTGGGCTAGTCAGTTTCTTCCTTTCTCCTTCTTTTGTGCTATGTGGGCTTCAACAACTGGTTAAAGAAGAGTACTGGGGTTGGAGAGGTCTTATAGTGATCAGGTAGCTACTGATTTCGGGGAATGGTGGGTACTCTCACACTTGGAAGACAAGCTTCCATTCCAAATGCTTCCTCTATGCACTGGAGGTAGATTACAGAAATACAAAAGGCACAGGAATGGTGATTCTCAAAATCAAAGCTAAAGACAGCCAAGAAGCGCTAATCATTTTAAGAAAGTCCACAATATAAAAGCCAAGCAATAGCAAAAAGAATGAATCCCCCCTAGAAAAACAGTTAATAAAGCTAACAAAAAGATTTAGAATAAGTACATAGTTAGATCTGAAAGAACATTGCATCTATGAAAATATATTCCCTAGAGCTCTTAGAATAAAAACAAAACAGAAATGAAAAATTCATTAGGTAGGCAATAATAGCAGTAATACATACTATGTAGTGCATTAATGGGTTGAAAAATTGAGCTGAGACATTGTCACATGAAGCAAAACGTATGGACCAAGGAGGAAAAATGTAAGTGTAGAGTTATCAGATATGAAGAGTATATCCAGAAATTCCAAAACCCGGATTATAGAAATTACAGAATGAGAGAAAAGAGAAAATGCAGAGAAATATATCCTCAAATAAATAGCAACTGAAAATTTCTCAGGCCTGAAGAAAGCATGAATCTTCAAATTAAAAGTGCTAAGCTAGACTTTAAATGAGCCGAAACCCCTGAAAAATCAGCCTATGAGCACAACTTCTCATAAGCATAATTCAATACTAGAAGGTAGAGATTACTACCTTCTAAATTAAAGGGGGGAATTATTTCAAACCTATAATTCACTCAGCCAAACTGGTATTTAAAGTAAAAGATAATATAAACAAATATTCAGAAAATCAAAGCCTGAGAGTGTTTACCAAGTTAAGCAATCCCTGAAAGAATTAGTTGAGAATATACACCAATAAATAAACAACGAATCCCCCCCAAAAAGGCATTATGTATTCCAAATATACAAAAGAATAGCAGCAGATTCATAGTAACGCCTACATAATTGTCGATGGGCAGTGGAAAACCAAAAGCATAATAAACTCCAGTTAAACTCAATATGAAAGGCGGTAACAGTAATGAAGAAGAAGAAAATGAAAATGAGGTAAGATTCTTGCCCTGTTGGGGGAACAGATACAGACATTTTTAATCCTAAATGTCAATAGAAAAATACAAATTTTAAAAAATTTGTTTAAATTTTAAAAGTACGTATTAGAAGAATAGGATCTTTAGCTTCTCAATCACAATGTAAGAATATGGATCTTATAGAAAATACTGATTTGAAATTATCATGCTTTCAGTCTTCCTCTTGTGCATTTGAGGTTGATGCCAAATGAAATCATTTTCTGCCAAGGATGAACTACCTTTGCTGAAATGTTTTCTAGCTATTTGTCTATTCGTATATTATGTTACCATATATGCTACATCGTGTCACAATGCCAAGAATTTTCTGACAATTTACAACTCTCCGAAGCTAAAGGAGATTATTAGATCTGCTACACACTACAGGCTGCCATGTGTCTTCAACTTTTTTCAAGCTAAGTTTATTCAGGGGCTCCACTGCAATGCACTTGAAAAAGCCCTAAAAAACTCCCAGGCCAGCCATTACTGGAGTATTGGGCTCTAGCAGAGTCATCTGGATTTTGCAAATGTTTGATTCATGCATTCTGGTATAAACTCTAATCTGAAAAACATTCCATGCTTGTTTAGATGACGAATGTGCCCTGATGTGTAGAAATTTGTCTTCCCTTAAATCCATTTAGACAAAATAAAAAGAAATTCAGAAAAGGACGATCACAGGTAATTTTATTAGCATCCCATCATAAAATGCAGCCATTTACAAAACTAGCTTGTCTCTCCTTAGTTGGTCCAATGAAGAGTCCTGGGGAGGGTGAGGCAAGGATAGACTTGAAAGAAAAACAAGATCCCTGGGGTACCCAGAGATAGTATTCATTTAAGTACATTGTACCTGGAGTCTTTTTGACACTATGACACACTCTAAGGTAATTTGTTTAAGTTTTGAGAGATGGTTGCTCTTTTACAGATGTGTGCTTTTGAAGTTATCATCAGACAATTATTGATATTTTAGTAAATTTAACTGTTAATTAGCTGAATAGGCACAGATATCATTCATACATACAATGTGAATAGCAAAACTATTTGTTCCAATTTCTCTATAACCTGCATTATCTTTTATGAAACCCATGTGAAATAAAAAACGAAAGCTCCCCAGTAGATTTAACCTAATACATCTGTAAAATCAGTTATGACTTGGTAGACATGTGTTGAAATCTACCTAACATTCAGTTCTAGCTATTCTTCTCCTATAAGGGCTTGAAATTATTTAATTAAAATGGAAGATACTGAGTTTGCAAGAATGAGCAGATACTCAGCTTTGTCAAACAGCACATAGAAAACCCCTGTAGTAGATTCCTCATGTATTGAATACAGTCCTTGAAAAAGAAGAGGCAAGATAAGAAATAGAGTTATTGATATATCCAGCAAGACCCCCAGCCCCTGCATATGCCCAGACACTTACTCTACCAACAACAGCAAATGATTTCATCAGAAAACAAGAACATATAGAGTCAGTGCCTAACTGAATGGGGTGACATGGGTTCTTTGCTTAAGAACTGTAGGGGCTGGACGATCCAGCAATGTATCTCATACAGCACCAAACTTTGAGATTGCCTGCTATGTAGAGAAGGGAAGCAGAAACTCTATATTTAATAGCACCACACAAAATGCTTGAAAGACCTTGGTACTTCGGTTTTTAGGATTTGCGTGTTGGATTGTTTTTGGTTTTGATTTTTTTATGTATATATAAAGCAGAAAAACTATTTAAGGGCTACTAATTTGTGGGAGTAATCCAATTGTACACAGTAAACATTTGCTTTTTTTTTTTAATTAATTAATTAATTTATTTATTTTTGGCTGTGTTGGGTCTTCGTTTCTGTGCGAGGGCTTTCTCTAGTTGCGGCAAGCGGGTCCACTCTTCATCGTGGTGCGCGGGCCTCTCATTATCGCGGCCTCTCTTGCTGTGGAGCACAGGCTCCAGACGCGCATGCTCAGTAGTTGTGGCTCACGGGCCTAGTTGTTCCGCGGCAGGTGGGATCTTCCCAGACCAGGGCTCGAACCCGTGTCTCCTGCATTGGCAGGCAGATTCTCAACCACTGCGCCACCAGGGAAGCCCAACATTTGCTTTTTAAGAGCTGAAGGAAAGGTAATTGAGAAAAAAAAAAAAATTACTTTGGGAGTCTCTACTTAATAGGACTTCTGTCTGAAACGCTGGGTCTGTCATGCATGCACAGACTCACACACACACACACACACACACACACACAACACAATGTTGCCTCGAAGATATCTATTTGTAGCCCCAATCCATACTGCACAAATGTCGGTGTTTACTCTAAAAATAGCAAGTATTTAGATCTTACTATGTTCCAGACACTATTCTAAGTGATTTACGTATATTAATCATCACAAGAACTATATTATGATCCCCATCTTTTATGCAATCAAACTAAGGAGCAGAGGTGTTAAGTCATTCATTCAAGTTCACACAACCAGTAAGGGGAAAGCCAAGCTTCAACTCAGAGGGTGGCCTACAGGGTCCACAATCTTCCCACTACATTCTACTATCCATCACTTGCTAAACTACTTCTCAGCATGATTGGGAAAGGACAAAATACATATTCCATAATTGTGTCCTCTGAGTAGTGGGCAAGAATGAAGACTGGGGTTTTCCGTAATGGGAACCACTTCAGAGCCACAGTAGCAGCCATAATGGGGATTTTTACTTTGCTTCTTAGAGAAGGTGGGGACAGAGCAGCAGCTCTGCAATACTGGGACATGTCTGGACAGGATTCACATTATTTATGCTCGGTTGCATCACTAAAACAGGTTCTCAAAATAAGGTGGGTCTGTTCCAAGATCCATTTATGTTCTTATGTATTCATCTGATTTAATCTTTAAAATTGTATCTGTCTTGCTGGAAATTTAGCTAATTAACTTAAGAGATCCCCCCCACGCTGCCCCCTTATCTTCTGCTCCCATCCAACTGTAACTCTGTGGTTGAGTGAGGAACATAGAAGGTTGAAAACCCTGCGTTCTCTCCCTGACTCTGCTACTGCATAACCTAGGTCAAGTCGTTTAACAGTTTTGTGCCTTGGTTTCATCGTCTGTAAGTTGTAAGGATTTCTCCCAGATTTAAAATTCTGATACTCTAGCTCACTGCATCCTCTGTGGACATTTCCATAAATTCCATGAACGTTTGAATAAAATAAGAAAAAACTTCATGAGAAGAGGGGTCATGGCCATCTTAGTCACCAGTGCATATGCAGAACTTAGTACTTAGTTTGCAGTCTTTAAATATTTGTTGAATTTTTGGAAATGTAAGAATATTCCATATATGTAATAAGCAAAAACAAAAGTAAAAACCAAGTATCTCAGAAAAAAGCCCTACATTTGGATCAGTAAATGGGGAATGGCCAGAAGTATTTAATTCACAATTTGACGCATTTTCTAAGAAAGATCTGATGAGATCCCAGAATATGGTACCTTGGCATGTTGAATATTTTAAGCTGAAGGAGTTTGAGAAAATGGCAGAAGCAGAAAGGTCAACTCTGGCCTGCCCTCCTTGCCCTTCTTCCCTGAAACAGGTCATAAAACTCCCACATGAAATGTACCCTCCCTGTACCAAGAGGAAGGAAGACATTCTATTCACCAGAAACAGGGAATTGGGGGGCACAGAAATCTACACAAACAAACCTTGTTAAACTAACCCTTATCTTCCTAGTTACTTCTTCATCATTTACTACTCCTAACCCAAATTCCTGTCTTGCCAATTCTTCACAAATTTATTGTTTCTGTGTCTAAAAGATCCTGCTCTGGTCACTTCTTTGAGTCTTCATTGTCTTGTAAAGACTCCCATATACAGGTAAAAATTCAATAAAATGTGGATGCTTTCTCCTCTTAATCTGTCTTTATCAGTTTAATTTTCCCAGACCCAGTCAGGGATCCTAAGAGGGGCAAGGAAAACTTTTTCCTCCCCTACAGGTCTAATAAGAGTGCTTCTTCTCAGAGATTTAACTTTTAAAAGCTTGCAAATACCTTTGCTTTCCTTGCAGTGTTTATTGAATTCATTATAGCCTGGGGGTTGCCAATAAATACATCTCATACACAAAGGAAAAGTGCTATATACATCACTGTCTTTACTCTTATAGTCCAAGCTCACAAAATACAATGGAAAACTAAAATGCTATGTAGACTTACACACTGTTTTTTCAACAATCACCCTTGTCTCACGAGTACCTACACTCCGTAGCACCTCACCTAGTTTGATTTGCCAACGTTAAACTTGGGCACACACACCACACACGTACCCTTAATGTAATTATTATCTTGGGAACCCCCAGATGACCAATGATGGAATGCTATGAAATCTTCTAAGCTGTTCTGCAAAGTTTCTAGGTCAAACCTACGCAACTATTACTGATTTTTGGCAGATATTTTGAACCTGAAATTATTAACTCGAATTCTCCCTCTTTTATCCATATTTTGCCCCCAAAAATGTTATTATCACTAAAAGTTTCATTTAGGTTCGGTCAAATTAGTTTTAGAAAAACAACAAGAGAGAACTGTATTGTTAGTTTTACACTGTTCTGATCATTTATGAATTGCTCCTAGATAAATGAAGTCTTATGGCTGTCAAATTCTCCCACCTACCCTTGTGCTGATGGGATTAAAAAGGAATAATGGTATAACTTCTTAAAAATAAATAAACATTTGTTTGACTTGCCTGCTGTGTTTCCATTCCATGTCAGATGAAATATTTTTCAGTAACCGAATGTTAAATTTCCATGCAATTGACTTAGATTAGAAATGAGAATTTTATATTTAGTGATATTTATTTTTGCTGTTAATGTGTATTTATTATCCTAGAGTTGATAGGGTTTAACAACTTTCACTCAAATCCATTAGAAAATCTTGTCTCCACCTGAAAATATACTCAGAAGAAGAAGAAAACATCTCCGACTTGCACTTCTGTTGCTACCATCCTAATACAAGCAAGAATCATTTTTCTACTGGATTACCATAAGGGTCTCCTAACCTGTCTCCTTGTTTCCATCCTTGCTTTCCCCTACATCTACTTTTAACAGAGCAGATCAGGTAATCTTGTTAAATGAAGGTCAGGGCACATTATAATTCTGCACAAAATCTTCAAATGGCTACTCATTCCACCCAGAAAAAAGGTGAAGTCCTTACAATGACCACAAGATTCTGCAAGATCCACCACTCTCTCCCATCGCTCACTTCACTCAGCTACACGTGGTGCCCTTGTGGTTCTTGGGGTGGACCGGGCTTGCTCCTGCCTTAGAATCATTGCCCTGGTCAGAGCCAGTGTCTGAACTGCTCTTCCCCGAGATAACCACAAGACTAATCTCTCCCTCCTTCAAGTCGCCACTCAAATGTCACTTTCTCAAACTCCTACTACCCTGTTTGCAACCACATCTGACCCCTAAATCTGGACTTCTGTTACTGAACCAAACTTGGGTCCACTTGCCTGCGGGCAATAAAGCCAATCTATTGACACTGCCTTGTGGTGAAGGAAAGTGCAACGATTATTGTAAAGCACCATAAAAGTAGTGAGTGCGGATAAAAGCCGAACTCCCAGATGGGTTTCAGGAAAGCACTTTCAAAGGCCAGGTGAGAGAGGGGAGTCTCAGGATATGTGATCAGCTTGTGCACAGTTCTCTGCTTGGTTGATGGTGAGGTAACAGGGTGATGTCACAGGGGTTAACATTAGTAATCCTCAGGCTCCAGTAGGCCTGGGGGCTATGTGCTCATGGTCATCAAGTAGTTGTCTTCCATCTGTGAAACAACTCAGGAAATGTGCATCAGATACTGTTATCTAGATACATCAGAGAGGAGCTAAAGCAGAGAATATGGGGGGGGCGGAGGGGGAGGTGGTCTGTCCCAGGAAGGTCCATAGGGTCCTGCTCCGTTACACTTCCAAGTCCACATATACTGCGCTTTCTTTTCACCATAACACTTAGCATTTTCTAATATTGTATATAATTTTCTTATTTATTATGGGTATTGCTAATTTTCTGTCACTTTTCCCCTACTGCAATGTAAACTCTTGTGAGGATGAGAACTTTTTATGCTTTGTGTATTAATATATTTCATGTACTGTGTTTGGGATATTATAGGTACTTCATAAATATTTGTTGAATGAATAAATGAATTTGAAATTCTAATCATTAATTAAAATTTTCTTACAAGAAAAACCCCAGGGGTAAGTTGATGTCATTCGTTTTGTCATTTAACAAGATCAGGGCCCTAATTCTCTGAGATTTCCTTGATATTTCCCTTGTCTTGGTTGCCTTGTAGTTGCAGAATAGTTGCTGCAGTCGTAGTTACTGCTGCTATTCCAGGCATCTTAACTGTGGTCAAGGCAGAAAGAAAGACAAAGGAAAAAGGACAGATCTCCCCAAGAGAATAAAAGCTTTCTTTCCTGTAATCTCACCTATAGACTTCCACTGGCTTAAATCTCGCTGGCCAGAACTGGGTCATAGGGGCTTCCCTGGTGGCGCAGTGGTTGAGGGTCTGCCTGCCAATGCAGGGGACACGGGTTCGAGCTCTGGTCTGGGAAGATCCCACATGCCGCGGAGCAGCTAGGCCCGTGAGCCACAACTACTGAGCCTGCGCGTCTGGAGCCTGTGCTCCGCAACAAGAGAGGCCACGACAGTGAGAGGCCGGCGCACCGCGATGAAGAGTGGCCCCCGCTCGCCGCAACTAGAGAAAGCCCTCGCACAGAAACGAAGACCCAACACAGCCAAAAATAAATAAATAAATAAATAATAAAGGAATTCCTTTAAAAAAAAAAAAGAACTGGGTCATAGGGTCAGGTTCAGCTGTAGGGAACCTGAGAAAGGGTTACAGGATTTCCATAACTGATTTAGACCAATCATGAATCACCAGCTTTAGATGAGAACATAGCCAGTGGATCCATTAAGTTGTGCCCAGGGGGAAAGGATATTGGGGAGGTTATGAAGACGCTGCCACAGTCCTGCTCTCATGAAATTTGCAGTTGACTTTCTGAGCCTAGCTAACACAGAGAGAAAATAAACTATGTAAAAGAAGACACAAAGTGTTTATTTCACTGAAGTTCAGAGAAAAGAAACAATTTACATGAGTTGGTGAATTAATAAAGGTAACATAGAAGAGAGTTCTTGAGTTTGTCTTTGGATAGGAGAAAACAAATCAGGAAGACATGGGTTGAGAGTGGAGATGGGTTTGGGGAGTGAAAGGCAGAATATCAACTCTAGCATAAATATAACCTATCAGTTATACAGTAAAGTAAAATTATGGCAAAGTTTTACACCAGCCCTTAAGGAAACTTATACAGCAGAAAAGATACAGAGTAAACAAACCATATGTCACTTAATATCTCCTGAGAGGATTTGGGGCTGTTAGGGACACAGCTGAACACTAGTGATCTAATCCAATGTTTTCATTATAATCATGAAGAAACTGAGGCCCAGAGATGTTAATTGATTTTTCTAAGATCACGTGGTAGCTTTAATGGCCAAGACAGGACCGGTACTGAGATCTTTCTATTCCATCACTACATTTCCCAAATTTCATTGTAGCATGAATATCCTCCCTTGAAAAAATATCACCAAACAGCAATTTGTTATCACCAAATAACAGGATCCTTATTATTCTCATCCTGGCCTTCCTGTGTCCAACTGTAGCTGTGTTGCTAGTAAGTAACAAAAATTTGTTCAAAATTTGTTTCGAGTAAAGGAGAGTGCTGCAGAGACACGTATCAACAAAATCAGGAGGAAAATTGGATAAGAAAAGGTCAGTGTTTACACAACTGAGGATAGCTTTGACTGTGGACTGGACAGCTGTTAAATCCAGAGCTTTGTATCCCAGAAAAATACTCAATTATCAAAAAGGCATTCATTCATTCACCAGCTGCACATTAAGATTTTCTAATATTTAAAAGTCATAGAGGTCACCACGCTTAAAGAGATATTATTGAACGTTACTGTTCCTTCATAGAAATTGATTCTTCTACTATTTATTCAACTGTTCATTCAGCTGAACTCACTGAGGAGAACTGTACTGCAAATATTGAAACGGGGTCCCGTTGGAGGCTGAGTGAATCAGCATAAGTAGGCGGGGAGCTCTGCAGCCACAAGGCTGAAAACAAACACCCTGAATTAAGAGCCCAATTTCACATCCAGGACACCAGCCTCAAGCAGTTTCATTATCAACAAGTCTTTCCAAGTTCATTGTTTGTGCTCAAGACATATAAACGTCCCGTTTTAAACTTCACAACAATAACAAAATGTACTAAGAAACTAGTGAAGGGAGAGGGAAGAAAACTTCTAGGCTGAAGCACTAGGAAATGAAGTCACCACCCAGTTTTCCTTCCTGACCTCGGGCAAATGATTGACTTTGGAACTGACAATGGCCGGCTTAGAGCTATTCAGAGTGTCAAGTGCCTCCTGGTTTCATGTCACTGAACATGTAACAAAGAACAGGAAAAGAGAGACTGGGGTAATGGGGGAAAGGTACATATCAAATTACATCTTGAAATCTCAATCTTTCCCAAACAAATGTAAACGCTTAGGTACATCTGAATCATTCATTCTGAAAACCCAACAGAGCCTTTCCTGGGCAAGTAGGACAGATTAAAGCAACAATAACTCCGGCTTTGCTCAACTGATTTTTCTAGATTGAGCTAACAAAACTGGTCTTGCAGAAACCTGCCCTTGCTTCCTTTCACCTACAGAATTAAAATGTCCCTCTTGGTTATAATGCCGCAGAACCACAACAGAATAGCCTGAGAAATCCTAGTAGGGAAGAGGCACCCAGAGCTGAAAGGTCTGAGTTAGGACTACATGTTGGCTGGCTTTATTTATAGCATTATGATAATTTTCACAATGAGCTAATCACCTGCCAAAGGGCATCATCACTGTGTCTGTGCCACATCATCACGTTGTTACCAATCCACTCAGTCATCACGTAATTACAGAACTAAAGGTCTCAGGTTTCCTTCAGTTGTATTCACTTATCTATTCACTGGTTTGATTGCTTACTCACTCTTCTTCCGCCAGTTAGCTACCCAACCAACTTTTATGAGTGGGACAGGCAGGCATGATCTAACTGATGGAGATGTGAAAGGCAAGACACGTTGCACAACCATGTAGTACCTGCCCTTCCAGGTATGGAAATGGAGATGTTGGGGCAGAATGGACTGACTGAAGCTTTGCCTGGGAGAGTTGAGAAGCCTCCACTGGATCACTGTCTTTGAGAAGTGATGGAGGGGAAGATAAGAACTGACCAGGAAGAAAGGGCGTTCCAAGCAGAAGGAACGATAGGTATAAAGGCAAATAAACATGGATAGTCTTGGTATGCTTGGGGAAGGGTGGAAAAGTTCAGTATGCTTGGAAAGAAAGCATAGGTAGGGATGAAAGGGAAGGGATAAAGAGCCACCAGGGAGTTGGAGGAAATGAGACTAGAAAAACAGGTCACTGTCCAAACTGCTTTTCCACTTACTGGTTTCTCAGCCCACTGTGATATGGCCTCAACCCCACCACTCCTCTGAAAGTACAGTTGTCAAGGTCACCAATGCCCTTCTTATGACTGAATACTTAGGTCGTTCTCAGGCCTCATTTTACTCATCATTTTTGCCAGTAGCGTACCAAAGGCTGGAGAGTAAGAGTGGTCAACTCTGAGTACAGGCAATAAGGGGGTGCCTTGTCTATAAAGAATTTAAAAACAATAATAAAAACTGATAAGTTTGGTCATTTTATATTACCACAAGGTACCAGCAATTGATCAACAAAATACTCCTTCCCCTACTTTATAGCACAGGGAATTATATTCAATATCTTATAATATTCTAATGGAAAAGAATAGATATTTATATATACATATAACTAAATCACTTTGCTGTACACCAGAAACTAATACAACATTGTGAATCAGCTATGCTTCAATTAAAATTTTAAAAAAATTTTTTAAATAAATAAATTAATTTTTTAGAAAAGGATTAAAAAATACTCCTCCCCAAAACTCTTCTATTGATCTAAGTTCTAGGCAATTGCTATTACTTTTGCATTTTAATAATATATATTATTATTATATATGTATATTATAGTATGCTATATTATATGTATATACATATGCACAATTCAAATAAGCACCTTTTTATTACTTATCCTTTAACAAATATCATATTCTATCTGAAAGTTAATTTTAAGAGTCCACAGTTAAACAGTTCACCCCAGACACAGGCGGACTCATTTCAAGAGTAAATCCAGGGACTTCCCTGGTGGTGCAGTGGTTGAGAATCTGCCTGCCAATGCAGGGGACACGGGTTCGAGCTCTGGTCCAGGATGATCCCACATGCCGCAGAGCAGCTAAGCCCAAGTGCCACAACTACTGAGCCTGCGCTCTAGAGCCCACGAGCCACAACTACTGAGCTCACGTGCCACAACTACGGAAGCCCGTGTGATTAGAGTCTGTGATCCGCAACAAGAGAAGCCACCACAATAAGCCCACGTACTGCAATGAAGAGTAGCCCCTGCTCGCCGCAGCTAGAGAAAGCCAGCGTGCAGCAACGAAGACCCAACGCAGCCAAAAATAAAATAAAAACATTAAAAAAAAAAAAAGAGTAAATCCATAATGATTCAGAATCATTCAGGCTTGCTTTGGTCATTGTGTCTCCAACCCTACAGTACATGTATTCTTATGTTTAATCAGTAGATTCAAAACATACCAAGTCAACAGAGAGACTGTAAAGACAAAGAAATAGAAAGTGAGTTCATTCTGTCATTTTTACGTTAACACATGTTAGGAGTTTTTATTTGTATTTAAAATCGAAAACAGCAAAACAGAGTATGAACTTTGAGGTATTTTTTATTTGCTTGGCAAGTACAAACTTTAATTCATACATGAACTAGTTTACTGAGTTTGAATAATATCTTTAAAACTGAAATTCATTTTTTAAATGGCGCTCATTTTAAAATTAAAGACCAAATCAAGAAGATGTTTATTGATTCTTATATGATGATGACTGAAATTTCACCATATGGAGGAGGGACTCTGCCCTGAGTATTAAATGCACTCGTTACTGATCAAGGCAACGTTCACCACACTATCTTTCGTTAAATACTCTTTTCTTTTGGTTTCCATGATACACAGTGTCCCAGTTTTTTCTCACCTAGTAGTCTCCTTTGCAGGATTTTCTTCTTCTCATCCCTTAAAGCACCATATTCTCAGGGTTCTGCCCCAGGAGGTCATCTCTTCTTAAACATACAAAGTGCCTTGGGCAATCTCTTCAGCTTCAAAGCCTTCAGTTATCAACTGCATGCTAACAACCACCCTCAAACCTATACCTTTGACCTAAATCTCTCCTGAAATAACTTGTTTATCCAAACTCTATGCTTAATATCTTCCCTTGAACAGAGCTTAGACATCTCCAATTCATTTGTCTGAAACTGAGCTTCATTAACTTCACCAGCAATTTGGTGAAGTCCGGAAAACCTTAATTTATCCTTCTCCTTTTTCACCCATGCCTACTCAATGACCAAGGCTGACAAATCTCTCTCCTAAATACCTCTTGTATCATCCACTTATCTGCTTCCTCACCATCACTACCATTCCCTGCGCCACCGTCACCTCTTGCCACGATAGCGCCAACAGCTGTCTTGTGCATTGTAGACCAAGAGCTCTCCCTAAAGGGAAAATCGGATCACATCACTAAACTGCTTAACATCATCTAACAAATTTCGTGTCTTTACTTTCAAGATCCATATAAAGAGGTCTCTTTCTACCTTCAGAACCTCAGCTCTCAGCCATTCTGATTCGATTTCAGTTATTTTAATGCTTTAAGTTCTCTCCTACCTCCAAACCACTGCTTATGCTATTTCCATCCTGTAAGTTTCAAAGAAAATATCGTTTCCTCTATAAAGCCTGACTACTATTCAAGTTTGGGTTAGATGCTTTCCTACTGCACCCTATCACAGCACCAAGTCTGTCTCTCCTAGTTTTTAAACTACTTAGACTTCAGTTTTTTTAAGAGCAGACACAGATCTGTCTTACTCCTCACTGCATTTCTAGGACCTTACACAGTGCTGTTATAGAGTGGGCACTAATAAATATTTTGTTAAATGAATGAATATATGCATGAGTCGCTTTTCCCCTCACAAGAATTTCTCTACACCATGGATCATGGCTGCTTTGTCTAAGGCTTACAGCATCAACTGCTCTATTTTGACTTATTTAAAATCCACCACGTGGGGATGGAATGCAGAACCTTCAACCAACATTAGAATTGCCCTTTCAATTTTAAATCTACTTATCAACAGAGATGGTCATTTTCAGTCTCTCTTGGTTCTGAGCTTCAGGGGAGAGTGTGTAGAGGGGATCTTTTCTGATTCCAGATGAAGAGATATACACAGAAACTACCAAAGTCAAGGCACTTCTTAAAGAAAAGGATGAAGCTTTCATCACTGGAGAGACCCAACTAAAGTCTAATGCCAAGGAAGAGAAGAAGAGGCCGAGTGAGGTTTTCTAGCCAGCACGACCTTCCCTCCCTTCGTGTTTGTCTCAACAGCAGCAGCTGCCTATTGGTCCGGCGTTTACATGAAGATGAGAGGCAACTGGATGGATTCTCTGTCTCCATCCTGCCCCAGGCGGAGCTGAGAGCAGCAGGTAACAGGCACCTGGATGGGGCTCCCCACGGGCCGTCAGGGCTTCTAATCAGCTTCTCTCAGCCAGCAGATTTTGAACAGTGGGTATGTTCCAAATGTGTCAGGGCCTATTTTTCAAACATCACTGCAGATTCATTTGTTATGTCTTGCCTTTTTTTAGACCTTGACAACAAAGGGACATTTTTAACCAAGGAAGGGAAAGAGAGAAGCTAGTGTACACTGATGTCTTATGACATGCTAGGATCCACAGTGAGATTAACCTATTTCTTTGAGATCTTTGGGGCCCTATTATCTATGACTCCTTGTTATTTTCCATTCCAGGACTGCAATTATATCTCCAAAGGGGGAAGATTCAAACTATGCTTTCATGTTTATGTGCTCTGAATTCTGACATATTTCAAAGTGTTTACCTTAAGGTGGACTTTGAGGAAATACAGGGATCTCTACTCTGCTCCAGGTGTTTATGTGTGTGTGTGTGTGTGTGTGTGTGTGTGTGTCCAACTTAGAATATAAATAACACAAGCATGAGAATCTTTGCTTTATTACTCTCTAAAGGACAGTGAGTGCTTAATACTTGAATTTTCACACACACGTAAATAAAACTCCCAAAGCTCTCTAATGGATTTTGTGCATGTTTACTGGAGCCTGCACCTACCCTAGGAAGACACTTGAGGAAGAGAATTTGGAGCATTAAAATGAACTCCTTTGTATTTCCTTTATTTCCTATGCAGCAACAGAATGATGTATAATTTTCCCAGAGCTGCTGTAACAAATCAACACAAACTTGGTGGCTTAAGGCAACAGTGATTTATTCTCTCACTGTTCTGGAGACCAGAAGTCCAAAATCGGTTTCACCAGGCCAAAATTAAGGTGTTAGCGGGGCCACAGTCCTTTCGGAGACTCTAGAGGAGACTCTTCCTTGCTCCTTCCGGCTCCTGGTGGCTCCTGGCGTGCCTTGGCTTGTGGCTGCGTCACTACTGCCTCCGTGGCCACATTACCTTCTCTTCTTCTGTGTCCAATGTCCCCTTAGCCTCTCACTTGTAAGAACTCTTGTGATTGCATTTCACACCTGTCTGGATAATCTGCGATAATCTTTCCTTAAAAGCCTAAACTTAACCATATCTGCAAATCCCATTTTACCGTGTAAAGGAACATTCATAGGTTCCAGGGATTAGAATATGGCTATCCATATGGGGGTCATATTCAGCCTACCACAGGTGGTGCAGGCATCACCTTACTAAAAACGAATTTTTTCTGGGGTACAAGCCATTCAGGGGAAATCAAAGGTGAGAGGCACAAGCTGTGTGACAGCAAGAACCATTCTCAAAAAAAAAAAAAAAAAAAATTTATTCTGACTCTGATTCAGAAGTAAATGAGGAAATGGGTTGTTGACTTTGGAAAAGGATTGTGTGCCAAAATTTTGTGAGACAGTTCTGTAAAGTTCAGATCTTAGAACACTTTTCTACAGAAATAATGAAGCTTAAGACAGTTTTGATTCTAGTGAGCCACAAAGAGCTAATTCAATGTAACCGAGGTACATCGAAGTTGTCCCTTTTGTCTTCTTAAAACCTACTCTATGGAAATCATAAGAAAAGCAAAACTCAAAATATATGTGCAAAGATGTTTTTGGCAACACTATGTATCATAGCATAAAAAAAGGTTTGGAGAGAGAACCTTAAATAAGCAACAATATAGAAGGGTTTTAATAAATTATAGAATATACGCATAATGGAATGTCATTTAGCCATATTAAGTTGATGTAAAAATTGTTAGACATGAGAAAATGTGCATACGAAATTTAAGTGAACTGTCATGACAACATGTGTTTTGCTTGTGAATCTATAATTTGGGCAGGGCTCGTTGGGGACAGCTTCTCTCTACTCCACTTGGCATCGGCTGTAGCAGCTCAGAGGCTGCAATCATCTGAGGGTTCACTTACTCATACGTCCAGCCATTGACGCTGTTGGTCAGAACACCTACACATAGGCTCTCCGTGTGACCTAGGCTTCCCCTCCTGGTTTCCAAGGGCCAGTGTCCTAAAAATGAGAGCCAGGCAGAAGCTGTATCACCTTTTATGACCTAGCCCTAGAACCCATGCAACATCCCTTTCACCACATTCTATTGATCGAGGCAGTTGCAAGCCCCAGCCAGTTACATGTGGAGGGAAAATAAGACTCTACGTGTTGATGGAGAGGCCAGGTTTTGGCACCAGAAAATATCTGGTGGCCACTTTTGGAAAATACAGTCTGCCACACAAGGACAGAGCATAATCCTGACAATGTTAAACACAAATACGTAATTACTGGCAGATTGCAAGAAGGTAGTAATAGCATTTCATATTAATAGAGATAACTAATAGTATTTATGTCTTGGGGGTAGAATTATAGGTGATTTTTGTGTTCTTCTTTGTGTACTTTTCTGAATTCCCCATAAATTTTATGAGTAAATATAATTGTTATGACTGAAAATATCGACATCCTTTTTAGAAAAGAGAATATGTGAATAGCACGTTACACAATATTTTCATGTGTAATACATCACGTGATCCTAGCAATAGTCCAGTGGGCAAGAGGTACTGAACAAATTTTCGGGCTCCAAATCTGAGACTAAGACAAATTCATGCTACTTTTGGGGGGAGCTGAACTTCAAATTCCAGTCTTTTGATTCCAAAGTCTTGTTTTCCACTGTACATAGTTTCCATGGTTTCTCCCTTAAAGGGGGTTGGAAATTGCAGTTAATATACTTACAATCTAGGGGAGAATCTCTTCTGCTATTTTCTTGCCCCTCATTGCCACAGTGACAGAAGGATGATTCCTCCTCCCTCTTTATACCATCTTTTTTGCTCTAGAGGTAAGTGTTGGGAAGAGGTAAGATTAGAAACCCTTGAGAAGCTTCTGAAAACGTGCAGGGAAAACAGAATGGGGAATGCAGGAGTTTGGGATGGGGACTTGGGAGACTTCTCTTGCAGTGGGAAACATCAAGCAGGAGTACAGGGATGACTTTGGATCCTGTTGCCTAGAGGCTCAAATAGCGCAGGTAGGGACTGGCCATGTCTTGATCTTTACCACGTGATGCTGAGACAAGATGCATGAGAAAAAATGAAGCAGGGCTGACTTTCCCAAGGACATTAGTTTCCATAAGAAAGAGGAGAAGTTTCTGGGGATGGAGTAGTAAAGGAGTGAGTACTTAGTTCTAAGAGCTGATCATAAATAACTACAGGATTTTCATAAAGTGGGTGCTGGTAACCCAAATTCCCAGCAAATCTGGGAAAAGAAGGGTGTCTAGTTAGCTAAAGGATTCAAGAGCAATTAAATGGATTTGAAATGACCTCAACCAAAATTGTCTTCTCAGTTGAAATTTGTATCAAGATGTGTTTAGGTTCAAATGGAATATCCAATTTTGGAAAGAGAAGAAAAGCTTTAATCATATAAACAAACTAAAATAATAAAACCAATAAATGTATATGGATATAGTTATGGTGTCTGGTTCTGACACCATGACTGAACATCTCTCTATTATTACACTGAGCTTGCGTGAAAAGCATTCATCCTCATTGGTTTTGAATCCTTCAGTGTCAGCGGTGCCAACTCTCCAGCATGTACTTGACTTCACACTCAACTCCATCATCTTCCTTAGAGTCAGCCTGTAGAGCTTGTGGCAAACCTAAGCTTTTTCCTTAGGATTAGTAGATATCATTTGAATCCTTAAGTTTTGTGAATTTTGTCTTCTAGTCCATAGTGTGAAGAGGAAAGGCAAACATTAAGATATAATCAAATTAAATTTAGTGATCAAAAGAACATTGTTCTATACTCAGGCAAATCCTATATTAAAAGTAGATATTACTGAATGTTCATCCATGCTTCTGGTTCTTCTTTTTCCAGGTATACCACATACATAGTTAAACTTCCTACCATCTTGAAGCTAAGCAGACCAGTGCTTTGGTTGGTGCAACGTGAGGAGGTGTTAAGTCTTTTAAATTTGGCGCTCAATTCACCATGTTCTTTCCCCTCTGCCAAGGCAACCAGTGACACTCCCAGAGAGTGAAGGCACCACCACCCTGGATGAGCATGACCATGAGCAGAGCCCGCTGCCAACTCAAGTTGGACATGTAGCAAGAATATGAAATAAACCTTTGTGGTTTTCAGTCACTGAGAGTTTAGGGTTGTTTGGTACTGCAACATAACGTAGCTTAACCTGGTTGGTACATCCAGTGAAACTGATGGGCTTGGAATTGACGATTAAGCATTTCTTAAGCACAGGAGTTGTGGGAAATTTGAATTATTGGGAAGGTCAGCTCTGCCCTCTTAAAACACATATCAAAAAAGAAAAAGGAAGAAAGAAAAATGAAAAAAATTATATAAAAATATATCAAAAATAATAAAAATCCCAATTTTTAAAATTTTTAATAAAAGAAAAAATTTGAAAAATGTCCACATAAAAGCCCTCACAGCAGGTCTATTCATAACTGTCAAAACCTGAAAGCCACCAAGATGTCCTTCAATAGGTAAATGGATAAACAAAATGTGATATATATACATACAATAGAATATCATTCAGTGATGAAATGAACTTAAGCTACAAAGGGACATAAACCTTAAAATTGTATTGCTAAGTGAAAGAAGCCAATCTGAAAAGACTACGTACTATATGGTTCCAGTTATATGACATTTTGGAAAGGGAAAAACTATGGAGACAAAGTGATCAGTGGTTGCCAAGCCCCGCAAAGAGGTGGGAGTGAGCGCAGGAGTGCATGGGAGGGATGAATAGGTAGAATTTAGGGAATTTTTAGGGCAGTGAAACTGCGATGATACTCAAATTGTGGGTACTTGTAATTATACATTTGTCAAAACCCATAGAGTATATAATACAAAGAATGAACTTTGTATTAAAAATACAAAGTCCAATACAAAGTCCAATATAAACCAAGGACTTTAGTTAAAATAATGTATCAATATTGGTTCATCAATTGTAACAAATGTACAGCACTAATACAAGGTGTTAATAATAAGGGAAACAGAGGGGGTAGTAGTGTGGAGGTGTATGGCGGAGCTCTGTTCTTTCTGCTCAATTTTTCTATAAACCTGAAACTGCTCAAAAAATTAATTAAAAAAAAAAAGCATAAGAAAATAACCAAAGAATAATTTTCCTGAGTTAAATACCAAAGAGCATTTAAATGATTACAAATTGAATATGTAAGTGGTGGCCGTTTGTTGCATTGAGTTTGGTCTGTTGGGTTCAATTGTGGAGCATTTGATGGCAGGAAGAGTTATGAATCGGAATATTATCCAAGAGAGGACGGGAAAAAAAATTAAATGAAATTCTTGGAAAAAAGAAAATAGATTTAAGTAAATTATGTTTAATAGGAGGTAAGAAAAGAGTCTTTCAAAAGAGCACACGATTTAGTCCTCAGGGCCAGAAATGTGTCATCCTATGGGTAGAAATAATGCTGCAGCGCAACATTGCTTAAGTAGGTTACCCTGGAGGAATGTGGCTTTGAGTCCATTTATTTGTTGATGAGAAATAAGGTAAGTAGGAGGGACCCACTTTGGGAATGGCAGCATGAGGAGCTCAGCAAACCCGTTCTCCAGCAAAACAACGTAACTGGTGAAATTATTTTTAAAAAATACTCTGCAAATTTTCCTAAAGGAACACATCAAATGAGGAACATTACGTAAGAAAATCTCTTAAATCTTGCTAAGAACGTTTGAGCCATGACCTATTCCTTCTCCCTCACCGCAGCTTAGTGTGATGGAAGATCCACTCAAGCTGAGTGTGGCCGAGAAAATGAGGAACCCCTCCCCAGCTCCAGTTAAGGGTGTCAATATCTCCTTGGAAGGGCCAGGTGACCAGCATTTCTCATCCTCTGTAAAATTCTGGGTTACAGAGGCTATTGTCGACTGAAAAAAAAAAAAAAGCATAACCTAAACATTGAAAAATTATGTTTTATTCAGTGGACTTCCTGGGGACTCAAGCCCAGGAAGCAGCCTCTCAGCTCTGAGGAACTGCTCCGAAGAGGTAAGGGATGAGCCAGGATATATAGGAGTTTTTGCAAAAAAAAAAAATCCAGGGAGTCAGAACATCAAAAGATTACTTACTATTAATTAAAGAAAAACCAGACATCTCAAGTTAATGCATTCAGTGTTTTTCTATGTACGGGAAGATGCAAGAATCTGGGGTCATTGAAATCATTCCTTTGATATGCACCTGACTATCTAGGCCTAGCATCCTGTTTTTCTCCATCCTGGATCCCTTCAGGGTGCACAGTCAGCTGCAGTGGCTTCTGGCTTGATGGCTGTAACATCCTTTGTTTACTGATATGGCAGGTGACATTTTTTGTCAACACTACCTTCCAGGTGAGTGCCACTGAAAGTCAAGGGCTTTCTTCCTCTACTGAGCTTCTTCTCTAAGGGCAGACGATCTATCTTAAATGTGGCAGGGAAAAATAAGGGGCTTTGATTGCCCTAGGCCCAGCTCATTCATAGGGTAGAGCTTCCCCACTGGGAGTGGTGAACTGAGAAGACCCAAAGCTATCATCCTCCCCCAGCACCCAAGTTGTAAAAACAGGGATGTTACTCGGAGAGAAACGGGCCACTATCTCTGTCTTCAGCAATGGAGCAGTGGCTCAGAAATTTTGACCAGGGGTTGAGACAAGCCATAAAAACGGAGAGCTCTGAAGCTCTCCCTTCATTTAGAACAGAGTGTGAGAAACTTCAAGCCTAAAATATTCTTGAAAACGACAAAGATCTTGGTGGTAAGCAATTGAGAGGAGGCTGTTAGCTCTGAGAACAGTAAGCTAAGCCACAGGTCAGCTAGTTTACCAGAGGGAATCAGGAAAGGAGACAGCTAAGAAGAGCCCTCTGCAAGCAGAACAAATCTCAAAGAGCTGCCTCAAAAACCACACTTGCAAAAGGGCCCAAATGTAATTGGGTCAGACAGTGGGGATATTTATGGCCAGGGCATTGTCAAAAAAAAAAAAAAAAAAATATATATATATATATACACACACACATACATACAGAGAGAGAGAGAGAGTAATGAGAGGACAATTACTGGAGCCTAACAGCTGGGTGTGATACCTAAAGAGGCAGACAGCAGAGAGATCAGGGAAAGAGCCAACTAAACAGGACCCTGCTGAAACCAGCGTCATCCCAGGGTGACTCTGTTGGAAAACATCAAAGAAGACCTAAATATGTGGGAAGACACTCTATGGTCACAGATTGGAAGATTTAATTTTGTTAAAATGGCAATACCCCGCAAATGATCTGCACAAATTCAACACAATCCCTATCAAAATCTCAGCTACCATTTTTGCAGAAATTGACAGTTTTATCCTAAAAGTCATATGTAAATTTAAGAAACCAACAACAGCCAGAATAATCTTGAAAAAGAAAAACAAATTTAGAAGACTCACACTCCCTGATTTCAAAAATGCCTACAAAACTCTAGTGATCAAGATGGTGTGGTATTGGCATAGGATAATCCCATAAATCAATGGAAGAGGACTGAGAGCCCAGAAATGAACCCCTACATTTACAGTCAATTGACTTCATACCCTCATACTTCATGTGTGGCAATATCCAAACCAAATGTTGATTGGTTGTCCATCCTGTTTTTGATGAGTGACTACAACAACGAAGTTCACAACACAAATATTCATAATAGCTAAAAAAGAAAACAACCCAAATGTCCATCAACTGATAAAATGACATATACATACAATGGGAAATTATTCAGCAATAAAAGAGGAAAGTACTGATACATGCTATAACATGGATGAACCTTGAAAACACTAAGCTAAGGTGAATAAAGCCATTCACGAAAGGTCACGTATTGTACGATACCACTTATATGAAACGTCCAGAACATGTAACTCTATAGACAGAAACGATATTAGTTATCTAGTGACTCCATGAATATACTAAAAATCATTGAATTGTATACTTTAAATCGGTAAATTGTACAGTATATCAATTACATCTCCGTAAATCTATTCCATTAAAAAGAAAAAGAAAAGAAAAAGAACGAGAGAGAAAGAGAGGAAAGAGAAAAAGGAAGGAAGGGAGGAAGGAATAAAGGAAGGAAGGAAATAAGGAAGCAAGCAAGCAATCTGGTAAGTTGGATGATGTGTTTGTGCTCTGGCCTGTATTCCTGCTTCAGTAAGACTTCACTTGGTGATGATCAGAAACAGCCTCTAAGTACTGTATGGTCCCAGTAATCTAGTGGCATCAATGTCACTGTTACTTTAAAAAGTTGCACTTTGACTATTCACTTTAAAAGTTGCACTTTGGCTTCTGGGAACCTCTCTTGCATTACTATCAGTTAACAATTTGGAGCAAAAGCGAGTCCTGGAATACAGCTTTAGCATGATCACCTCACCCTTAATACTGTTTTTTGCTCATTAAGGCCAGTTGGGTAAATAAGCATGATGCTTTGATGGTTGTTAGGTTGCTGTCTGGTTTGGTTTTAGGGGAAATGTTAAGTTCATAAGCTTCTTATCACTCTATTCCCTGGTCTCATATCCCAGTTCTGCAAGTCTACAACCTTACCCAAGTAGGAAGAGATGCTGGGGGAAAAAAAATAAAACCAAAAACAAATAAAAACAACACAAAAAAACCCCACCTGATTTTAAATATCCAGACTCACAAGAAACTCCTTACCTTTGATGAGAGTATGAGTATGATTATTTTCTATTAATATGGTTAAGATTAGAAGTCTTCTTGATTCGCTTAAGCTAGAAAGGAGCTCATAGGAAGAGAACAGCTTAGGGAAGGTCCCCTCTTCCTTAGAAAACTAGGGACACTGGGCTTCAAACTCCTCTGTCCTCTAAATACGTCTAGCTCTTTCCACTATCTCTCTAATTACATAAAACATCCACTTAAATATGTCCCCTTTATTTGAGACAGAGGTTTCCATGTTTCTTCCCCATGGCCTTATATCAGGTAGAAATCATGAGTCATCAGTCCTTGGCTAGGGAAAGGGGGCTATTTCATCTCCACTGAAAGCCAATCTCCTCCTCCTGAATATGCTCTACATTTGGATTTTCCACTGCCATTTGGACATATGATAAGAGCGATTTCATCTAAGACTTTATTCTTTCTCTTGGGGGTTGGGAACACGAAATGTGGTTTCTCTGGACAAATAAAATGCAACAGTTTAAAAAAAAAGTTTATTAGATTAATTTTATGTTATCAGAATAAAAGGAAATTAACATCTCTCAGTGCACCTCCACACATATGAAAGAGATGAGCTTCTGCTGTCACAGTGATTTAGCACACCTTTATTAAGGACCTGCTGAATCACTGAACATGTGTATTACTTTTCTGATACTCTTAGAACCTGTTGATGTGGCTTTCGAGGTAAGTTGCCACTGTCAAAGCCCTCTGATGAATGTGAATACGTGTGCTAGTGGACTAGTTCATCTGTGGCTCTGGTCTCTTGCATTTCCACACCTGGAGGGACTCAGATTTCCTTGAGGATCTGAAGTAGCCTAATGCTAAATCCAGGTCCTACCCTGGTGAGGGTCTTATCATCAAGGAGTTAGTTGTACCACACCCACCAAGAGAGCATGTTCCGCTTGGGTTTGATTCTGGATGGTTCAGGAAGAGTGTAGCCCTCTGCATCATGAACTTATTCATGATTGGCAGGAGAGACCATGGATTCTTGCCTCAGGCCTATCTCAGTGTGATGTTTGGAAGGGTTGGTAGCTTCCCTGCTAAAGGCAAAAATTCTAAGATGCTCACTGCTGTTTGTAAGAAGATATGGTACAACAGGCAATTAGACCTACACTGGCAAAACCCCCAAAGTTCCCTTCCCATTCTCAAGAACCAGCCCCTCTTGTTAGGAATCTCTCAGCTGATAGCATCTCTGCAGATCAGAGAGGACAGAAGAAAGAATGCCTGGCTTGGCCTACGGAGATCATGAGCCCTAGGGCTAGAGGTAGCCTGGGAGACTGGGCATTGCTTCAGGGAAAGGGATGTATCCCTACCTTGTAAATTACTTTGTTTCCCAGCCCAGGGAAGGGGAGGCAGCCTTTCAGTTTTTGCGTGGGGAGAAATCAACCTTCCTTCATTCTTTGACTGGTCACACATTTACTGAGTCACTGTTATGTATCAGGATTTGGACACACTTCACACTTCTTGCCTTTAGAAGGAATACAAAGTATGTTGTTAACCACTCTAATGAGTGAAATTGAGAGAGGTCTACACAAAGCATTACGGGACTGCAGAGGGCTAAGGGACACACTGCCTGGAGGAACTGCAGAGGGTTCTTTGAGGGGGCAGTATTTGTTAGGTTTTGAAGGTAAATACAAATTTACAAGGCTGCGGATGGGGAGGTGAGGGCAAAGGAAGGAGGTATTTTAGGCAGAGAATGTCGCACGGTTGAAGGTGATGCCAGGAAGGCAGACGTGCTCAGGACACTGAATTCCTACTGGGAAGGTTTTGAACACTTAGAATGATTGGTGGTGATGGGCAGAAAGGTGTTAGATGGTGGGAGAATGAGTTGAAAATGTGAAAATGCAGGCAGGGCCAGAAGTCAAAGGGCACTCTACCAGATGCAGCAAGGCCAGCTAGCACATCCCACTGGGTGCTGCGAGTCTTATAAGGATTTGCAGCTCATGGAAAGATTAGCTACAATGGCCGCTAGGGGCAACCTGGGAGAAATCTATAGTTTTCTAATTAGAGTGAAGTCATCTCACTGTTCTATCCTTAAATTACCATTTCAAATCAATTAGCTAAGGGAAAATACAATCTCAGAAAACTTACCAACAACAAAGCTCTACTCTGGGGCCCCGCTGGTGCAGCTTTCAAAAACTACGGGCTATGAAACCCATACAACGTTAGGCCATTTCCTTTTCCAGATGTGCTCAGAGGTGAATGCGTATCAGCAAAAAAGAGCAAAATGAACAGTCCCAAAGGATTGTAAACTTTTCTTAAAGCTCAGAGCACCTACCCAATGAAGTTTGGTAAAAGCAAAGGCTGGACGGTAGAAGGCTGTCTAGGTCTTTGTCAGTACAAAGGCTGTAAAAGGACTGTTTGGAATGGCTGAAAAATCCTCTTCTGACTACAGAAGTATACTATTGATATTTTAAAATTTGGCTATTGCTGGAAGGGTTTATGGATTTACCTTTAGACACCCAAACAAAGGCATCATAAGTGCAGCAGCACTTCGCCAGGACTGAAGTTTATGGGATTTGAATTTCATTTCCAATTATTCTGCTACCAACTAAAGAGTACATTAACTCTGGTTTTTTAGAGCAAGGGTCTTTAACTTACCTAAGAAGACGGCATCTTTAAAATGTTGTAAGTATTATCGTGCCAACCATTTAGAGAAATGTAGCAGTAAATTAATGCTAAATTGTGCCGACAGATTCCTCCACCAACCCTTACAAGGTGCTAGCGTCAGATACTTCTTAAGTTTGATGGAATAAATGAAAAATGTCATGCTTAACATTTAAAATCTATTTTCTGTAACCAAATAGGTCACAGTTTAGTGATAGTAGTGGTAGGAGAAAACTTGTTCAAAATTATTGCTTTGTAAAGGAGATTTCCACATTAACAAGCTTGAAATAGAACTTGGCACAGAGTGGGTGATCATAATCTGATTAGATTATGAAAGACTTTCCATATTAAAGTCATTGGCACTAACTTATAGTCAAGAAGAGTTACTAACTGGGGTGGTTTTCTTCTTAAAAATCCCTCATTTTATTACATGATGAGCTTGTTACGCCTTTTTACCGTATAAATCAATAAACGAAACAAAACATGGCTGTGCATCTCCGGTTCCGATGACAGTGCCTGTACAGACAGCAGAGCGTAACTTTTCAACATTTTAATCATGTAGAACAGCTGTATGTATTTCTGTTACCTGGGTATTTTTTTTAGACAGTGTTTATAAACTTGTTAGGGAGAAGCTGCAAAATTTTCAGATTTTAATTTGAAATTTTAATAGGCCTATTTTAGTGTCAGAAAATAGAAACTGATCTTTGGGAAAAGGCCTTCCTCTTAAATTATTATTAATATATTTGTAACAATAATGCCCTCCACCCCCCCCCCACCCCACCCCAGGCCGTCAGTTCACAAGTATAGTTCTTCTTCCTTTTTCTAAATAAATTGGTCTCTATTACCTATTACATATGGACATTGCTTATCATTCTCAACTACTTATCACCTATACACATATAGTATACATACACATGTGTGCAAGCGCACACATTCATTTTTGCAAAACGTTTGGAGACTTTTTAAAAAAATAAATTTAACACCTGTTGAAACTTGGGGATAAAAACCTAATAAAATCCTATCTTAAAACAAGTTTATATCAAATCAACTTTACTTTTGAACACTGTACAAACTTTTTCCCACTTCAAAAATCCATGACCATCCAGCTGCACACCAAGCAACAGAATCAAGGCTGGGTAGAACAGGCTATATAGGCTGCTTGTCTTTCTGAGCTACGCTTCAGTTGCCCTGTCTCTAGATATACTAACTCGCAGGCCACCTTCTTTTTTTTCCCCTTTATTTTTCTGAGAAGGGCAAAGCATTCTTGAAGACTTGTTATTTTCATGACCAGAGACTTTTATGTTTATGGAAAAACCTGAAAATCAGAGACAGCCCAGAAAATAACAATCATTTCAAACCAGAGACAATGCATTTTTTTCCTCATTTATTCAAATTCACTGCAGGAAGTAAACACTAAAAGATTAAAAAACAAAACAAAAAATTCACACTGCAGTATGTACAGTTTCATGACATCACATGAAGAAATTAAATTTCTAATAAAAATGACAAATTATATTACTGAGCATATCGCATCAAAATTGGTTGTGTAAACCCCAGAATTCATACCATGAATGGTAATGTGCCTGTATTCCAGTACACTGGAATACTCCTGGTATATTATTATGTTTCCAATGGGATTAAAAAATTCATGAAAGTAGTTGTGTGAGTTCTTTATGTTGAAAAGTGGTTGACTTGATTTAAAAAGTTTTAAGACCCTTGGATTCAAAGCACATTCTTTCACAAAGCTTAAACCACGGAAGTCATGTCCAGAAATGGAATACTGTTATGTTGGGATGAATATCTGATCCGACTGCTTAAGACATTTTGCCAAATGCACAGATGCACAGGGTCCCCCATGCACTTTTCATGCAGCAGGTAATCACAACTTAAATAAAAGGCTTACTCTATACATTTGTCCAGACTTGCAACTGTATACACACATGCACAATTTTTAAACCTGTCCGATTATATTTACACTTATACATGGAATATACAGAAACCAAAGAGATTAAAAGGCTTTTCTGTTGTATTAGAACAATACAAAATATGTATTTTTCATTAAGGAAATCACTATTTACATCACCTTTAAAAACCAATTTTAACATCTTCATGTAACAAGTCAATATATATATATATACATATTATATATATATATATATATATATATATATAAAATATATACTCTCACCAGTTTACTCTTCTGTAAGATGCAGCAGAGAATAAACAGGTAATGCTACCTTACTGATGTCAATGAGAGCTGTAGTACCCTTTCACAAATGACTTTATTAGGAAGAAATTGTCTAGATATCTAAAATAGTCCTTGAAAATGTGTATATGTGCATCCTTGTATCTACATATGCATAAATGAAGTGCATTTATGGATGTAGGCCCTTTCTCACCGCTTTTCTTTAAAATCATACTAAACTCAAATTGGGGACACTCTAGTAAATCAGAACAGCTTTCTTGGTCGTCATGTTTATTTATATATGACATATCTTCGTTTCTTTGACTGTTGACAACAGTAATAACAACAAAAAAAACAACTGACCAACCAAAGAAACAAAAAAAAAGCAACGCTGGCCCTTGATGTTCTTTTTCCTGACCTAAATTTCACCCCCTTGTAAAAGCCCATTTTCCCCTAACCAAGGGGGAGTATCAATATTTTTTTCTAGCATACTTCTAAGGCTCCAGACCTTTCACAATGGCAGAAAAAAATGACTTGTTTAAAAGCTTATTTATACAGTGTAGACAATAAGATTGTCACAGAATAAAGACGGGATGGAGCTGAATATCTTCACTGGCCAGTGGAATTTTCATGATGTAGCATAATATTCACTCCTATTATTTTATAATATATCCAGTAACTATTTACAAATTATTTTGAGAAAAAAAAATAATCATTTAGGGTTTTAGATCATATTAGGAAATAACGCCCATTTTTAATATAAAAATCTTAGAAACAACCTCAAGTAGAACAATTTCAAACAGATTTCCTTCTAATTAGTAGTCGATTATATAACAATTTTTTGATAGGTCAGTTGCTATAACTCAGTTCACAATTAAAACCAAAAATATCTGCTGAAAGAACTGTGGATTGTAAAAACTGAACTGAAAAGCATGGACTTGTTTCAAGATAGAAACCCCATGCGGCTCAATAATACATTAAGTTCTTCCAAGAAAACATCAATGTTTACTTTTAATCACTATTTTAAAATAACAGATCCGATGGAGTGACTGCGTACAAATCTGTCATGTATATGTGCCCTTTGTACTTTTTTGTTTAGTCAATCTGAGTTCAGTGCCTTTCTTGGGTTTGAAATAAATGTTTTCATCTTTGTCAGCACTGTTCTTAGGACGACGGTTTTAATAGAAGTTAAGGATGTATTCAGGAGGAGTTGCCAAACCATCCTGGAATCACCTGAGTTTGGTAAGTGGCCCTGTTATTCCATCCCTAAGGCTAATTAAGTAGATGTTACTCATTAGAACACACAAATAATCACAGATTTTCCTGAGATGTTGAGCCAAATATGAAAGTTGTCCCCTCCACCCGATTTTTTTTTGTCATAAAAAGTATTCTGAACCCGATTTCCAAAGACATAACAGTAATATATGAAGTACAATATTGCAAATTTTGAGTTGATGTGTGACTGTACTGGGGAAAATATAGGCATCAAGTAGTTTGTTCACAATCCTGTGTTGAGAAAAAGTCATAGGCAATGGTTTCAATTTTCAAAATTCAGATTTCAGTGTGCAGAAGAAAACACCTAGGGAGTATATTAAGATGCAGAAGGAAGATTCCCAGGTCCACTTAGCAGAGATTCTTGTTCTGTAGATCTGAGATGTTGCCTAGGAATCTGCAATTTAAAACAAGTGCTCCAGATGATTCTAATGCAGGTGGTCCGAGTCCAACCTTAAGAAACCCTGGTCATAAGACTCACAGGTACCACAGAAACGGTGAGAAGTAGCTTTTACAAGAGATGGTGAAAATTGTCCAAAGAAAAGCCATTTTGCTTGTTAAAAACAACTTCTTATTTCAACTATTCAGGAAACCACCTGAAGATACATGTTAACTTTCCTAATTCTGTAAAAGGAGGAATATTAATTTAGTAAAGTAGTTAAAATACAAAAATGGAAATCTGCCTTTTTTTAAAGATCTATCAAACTTCCATCAATTGTAATCAATGTTTACTAAGTAGTACAAGGTTTAAAGAAATATAGTATATTGAAAAGGATTGGGGTGGGGCAGACACATTGAGGAACCACAAAACCCCTTCCAAGAATTAAAAATAAATGTGTTTTTCTTTTTTTTTTTTTTTTTAGCAAAAGTGAAAAATGTAAGCATATTTTTTTCTAATTTGTTTTTGAACTGAAAAAATGAATCAGTATTAGGTTTTTTGATTCAGTAATTATCCTTTAAGGAGTTATTATTTAACAATTTGGACTTTAAAAAAACGTGTTATGTAGGCTGACTTCTGAAAAGCAAAATAAAGTACCCTAATAAAGGCAGCAATGCATTAATCCACTGTGGGTGGAGATTCACATTTTAATTTACGCCTATTATTTATGATTAAAAAAGAATATCATTCATGGGCTACTCACAGTTGTTGTCTGATGCATAAGAAGGTGTTAAACAACCAATTGCTAGTTCAGCAGCTTCCTCATGACATCTAATGTAAAGCAAGAAGTAGTATGCATATTTAAACATCACAGTAACCAATTCTTTTCAAAATGAAAAAGTTTCAATTTATACCATGCTTTTCTCAAATCATGCGCTTATTTATACAGATCTCAAGTTCATACTAGTTAGTTTTAAAAAGATCCAAAGACGGATGGCAGGTACATTTTATTCTGATTCCTTTTTTATTGTTAGCATGTTTCCCAGAAGTCCATAAACTTCTCCATTTGCACTGTGTGGGCGAGAGGCGTTATTTCCCATATGGCTATTGTAAGTGCTTCTTAAGTTAAAGAAAGAAGCTTTAGTTTCTGCAGCAGGAAGTAGCTCTTCTTTGATTGTAACCTGTGAGATACTTTCAGCAGATGAAGGCTCCCTCCAAATGTCCTTGTCCTGTGTTTCTCGACTGGTAACAGAATTGCCTCCTTTCTGGAGCATGTAATACAGTATTGGGTTAGTTTTGGTCAGTCTCGGAGAGTCTTTCTCATACTCACTCTTATCCACATCTGTGATAACCCACTTGATGGGTCCCTTCTCACTGGGCACGGAACACCCATTCGCAAGCCCAGGTTCTGGTCTAGACCCTGCGCAGCCCAAGTGCTCAGGGAAAGGGGGGCTCACAGGAGGCTTTCCTACACCTGGGTATGGAAATGTCCTGTGGCCCATGCAGCTGCTGGGCTGAGCAGCACTGTACATCAGTCCGTTTAAAGAAGAAACGCTGAATTCAGGCTTGCTATTGGTCACACTGTTTCTGTGTCCTTTTTTTTTACTGTCGACGACAGAGTTACTCCTGTGCTGAGACAAATCTCTCACACAGTTTTCCGAGAGAAGCAGCTGTTTCAGAACGTTGAAGCTTTTGCTCTCTCTGGCCCAATTCCTGTGCTCACTTTCACTGGCTGAACCATGACTGGCAGGATATTTAAACTCAAGATCGTTTCTGCTAAGCTTCAGCTCCTGCTGGTTAAGCAAGGACCCATACAGCACCTTCGGGGCACTGTGGCTGTTTGCAGCATCGACTATGTTATTTTTCATCTTTTTAAATGGATTTTCTAACGGCTCAGTATGAAGCTTCCTTTTCTTAGGGACCATGCAAAGATTCTTTGATTCTAGAAGTGTCAGTTCACTATTTCTGTGACTGCTGTCCAGGTCATCAGCCAGGTGACTCTCTTGGTTTTGTCTCAGCAGTCGACTTAGCAGACCGTTCTTAGAGAAAGAAAAATCCTGAGGTGAGACGGGCTCCGATTTGAAGTCCTCGGATGCTGGTAAGACAGCTGTGCTTCCCGGCAAGGCAGGAGCCACGCCTAAGAAGGGGGCGCCCTGAGCGTCGTGGCTCAAGGGCACATTTGTGGTATGCGTATGCAAGTCATCGCAAGGCTCAGATTTTATTTTCACCATCAGTATTTGTTCACTTAAAGCTCTATCTGTATGTTCCTGAGTACTTTCATCTCTTAAGGGCATCTTCTCTCTCTTTTCGGGCTTCCCTTTGTTGGGGTTCCCCAGCAGCAACTGGAGGACGGTGCGCCTTTCAAGCAGATTTTCTATTTCAGAACCAGAGAGTCCTGGTTCAGGACCTGTTGCGTGACTGCCGAATGCTTTATTTTCTTCAACTGCATTGGTTTTATTTGAGAGCAGAGGGCTATTTAGTCTATCCGTCATACCTGTAGGTTTCTCTGTGTTTACACTCAGCAGCTGTTTACTGGGTCTCTGCTCTTCCCCCGACACGGAAGACTGCATTCCACATTGCGCTAAATTTTGTAACAGTTTACTGGCACTGAAAGTGGCAGAGTTTTGCGTGCCTTCAGTTTGGACTGGTTTCTCCCCTTGCGATTCTTTGCTTTTTGTAAGGTCCATCAAGTGGTTCGATGCGGTATTCGCTGGCTTTTCGGACTGAGGGCCACAGGCATACGGTGGGGAATTCCATTTGATGACCAGAGAGTGCTGGGAAAGGTTGATGGGAGACTCGGCTTTGGTGGATGCAAGTAACGGTGGAGTGCTCACCGGAGGAGTCCTGCTGGTACTAGGGCTTTCTATGACAGAAGTCCGCGTGTAATTATGTGTGCTGAACTTTGTCCCATCACTGTGTGGTTCCTGAGGGCTGCTGTTTCTTTCTACATTTTCTTCATTCTTATGGCCAAGTAGCAACTGAAGAAGGGTTACTTTCTGGTGCGCATTTAGCTTAGAACTCTTTGAGGTATCTTGATCTTCTTTGATATCTACTTCGGGGACTTTTGGATCCCAAGTGTTTAGCAGGGACTGAGTTAAGTTATCCAGAGAAACAGGGCGGTCAGGTTCTGGTTTTTCGATTCGGTGTTTGCAAGACAAGTCTATGGGAACACAGTTGGAATAGGAACTTTCATCACCACTGCTATCATCTGTAAAACTAGGATTGTTATCTGAGTATTCATCAATCGTTGTAGGTGTACTGCCCTCCTCAAAAAGGCTTCCTTTCTCACTCTGATTGTGTCCGTTCATTGGCTTAGGTGTGGTCTGGCTTTTAAGAAGATGTAAAAGCAAACTGTTATTAGCAGCTTGTTTTGCATTGCTTCTTTCCAGTGAGTTCTTATAGCCTGCATTTTTGGGGGGAGAAGGAACAATACCCATCGGATTTTGAAATGTTGTACTTTTGCTAGCCGTTAGTTTGTTTGATGATGCTCTTGCCTGACCATTAAGATGGCTCGACATTCCTTTTGAGAACTGGAAACTGCCCACATCCTTCTGGCCATTTTCTTGTAATCTGGCCATAGCAGCAAGTCTTTCACTTGCCGCCTGATTTGCATTTTGTGTTTTTAAAGCGTGTTCTCGAGAATACTGCTGTAAATGGGCTTCGCTTGAAAGGAGTAATGCTAATTGGCTACAAGCGACACTTGGTTTGGGTGAAGTGGCAGGACTAGCCCTCTTTTCCACCATGCTTGCGACAGCCTGTAATCTTGCAGCACATGACAAGGGCTCACTCATGACCTTTGTGCCACTCTGTCCCACATGATGAGGTGACTCTACGAACCTATCTCTGATGAGGTTCTTAGTTACGTCAGGGAGACTGGTGTCAGGCTTCTGATCTTTAGCTTTACTTTTCTTCAGCAAAGTTTTTAAGTGGCTTGATGCGACACCGTAGCACCTTAAATCTTTCTCCACTTTTAGGGAGTTATGACTGAGGGCGTATCCTTGCTCCTTGAGGCTCTGCCTAATCTGTTGTGACAGAGCAACAGTCTGCAGCCTAGAGCTGAACGACTGAAGCAAAGAGGCCAGTACCGTGTTATCCTGTTTGCCTTTAGGCACACTGTCAGCCATGCCAGCCAGCAAAGCTTCCTTCTTTACGTTTAAATTTACGATGGAATCAGACAGCCTCTTCCGCTTCGCTGCATTCCAGTCCTCAGAAGACTGCAAGAGTCTGGCTTTTTTGAGATGCAGCATGCCAGATCCCTGATATGTATGTGTATTGAGAACTGGACCATTACTTTGACAGGTGGGAAATGCATTACCAGAAATGTTAAAGTTCTGATCTTCTTCATTACAGCCAGCAGACTTTCTGTCGATGGCAGTACCTGATCCCTCTGCTGCCTGATGCATTAGTAATCCTTCTAGGTAAGTTAAAACAATGGAATCCTGGTGCACATCAGAGCCAAGCTCTTCTCCATGAGTCATGTTCAATAGAAGTGTTCACAAAGGCTTGGTTTCTATTCACTTTGAAGAATGGTGTTCTGTGGGTGAGTGAGATGTAACTTCAATTAGTGAATGTCGGTTTCTCACCTTCCATAGTAATTAGACAGAGGTGTACTGTTCCGTTCCGACCGGGATTGGTCTGCTGGTTGGCAATGACGAGACAAAAGGCAGGCGGACTCCCAACGCAGCCTGACTGCAGAGTTGGTAACTCCCAAGCAAGAAGCAGCAGCAGAATTCCTCAACACACAGGTCTGCAGCAGCAAGCAGACAGAATCCTTAGCGAAGGTACTGCTTCTCCTTCTTCACCTTTCGTTCCACAATAAATGCAAACATCAGTGTTCTATAAAATAAATAAATAAAAAATAGTTAAGGAGGTGAAGCATTAGAATTATGCTGTGATACCTGTAAGCAGAAAAATACAGCACTTGTCAGTTTCTAAGTGTATATATACAATATACAGATATATGCATTGTAGTCACTTCTTTAGTAATTTATGTTATTGTTATTCCTATTAAATTAGAAATCTCTACTGGAAATCCTATGGATTAATCCATATTGTTAAAATGATCCAATCAGAGAAGAGAAAATACTTTAATGTTACATAACTGTCTTCAAAAGTCCACCATGTTTCTGAGTTTTCATAAACACCTTTCTGCAAAGTGATGTGAATGCTAAGTCTTTTCTGTAGCACCACAGCTCTATGAGGGGCTAGAACGAGCTTCCTTACATTATGAGGAGCTTAGGAAGGAACAAGAGAAGTATCGAAAAAGGAAAAGAGATCCACGTGACATGGACTCATCTAACGAGTTTGATGTGAGGTTGAGGCCGACACAACAGATTCACTTCTGATATCATCCCCCAAACATCAGACATCCCATAAGTGATCTGGAGAATTTCCGTTTTCAAAGAATTGGAAGCCCTAACAAGTATAAGATTCTTTTGTAGGCCTGTGCAACTTGTGATAGTCTTGGTCATACTCACAAACGTTTACATATCATCACAAGCTTATTCACCCCTAGTTCTTACCATGACTTATTAAAAACAGAAGAGTGATCCTTCAGACGCTCCTGCAGGTCTATCAAAGGCTTAACGTATCTGTTTTAAAATCCCCACACACGTGCTCCATGCAGAATTTTTTAAATGAGGTCCATCCCTAGCAGATGCAGAATACAGGTTACAGGTGAATCTATAACCCTAAGTTTCTAGAATGTTCCTAATATATAATAAAATACTCCTCCTCCCTACCCATGCTATTTCTTTGTGTGTGACACTGTTATCAATAAGGATAGATAAAATGTTACATGTGATTGAAAAAATTTTTTTAAAAGACTTAAAAATGAAAGTCATTGTTAAAAAAAATGTATTAGGGTACTTGCACCAATTTTTAGTTTAGAAAATGTGGGTACTGTAACACATAAAAGTGTAACTATGTGTTTACATTAAGCTATCACATCATCCTGTAGAAGAGTGGGCAAGAACCAAATTTAGAATAGATCTGAAGGAAAGAGGAATAATCGTTCTCAGAAAATTCTAAGTTAAAGTGGTTATTTTTCATTAATTTCTTTGAAAAGAAAATTCTATAAACAGCACCAATTACATGAACAAGAAGAAAAAGAGCGTTTCATAGAAACCTGTTTTTTCTAAAACTTTTTAAGGTTAAAATCGTTTGATTTAAAGCTAGTATTAACCTGGACTCATTTTCTTTCAGTGGAAAGGCAACCAACCACATTATTTTTGAATCACCGACATATAATTGGCTTACTTGATTTTACATACATATTACTTAAGAATGCTGCCAAGTCTTGAGCACTACCTGAGTACAGTCAGTTACAAATACCTAAATGTCAACACACATTTAAAAATTAGGCTTTTTTGGAGATTTGCAAGCAATATATTTAACAACTGGAATATTTTACAAAATACTGTGATTCATTAGCTTGTCAGTGGATCTACTGGTTTATTTTTAACTTCAACAATGATTTTAAATATTAGAGCTTGTATACATGTCCATTTAAAAATATTCCATACTCTCTTCATAAACAAAATAAGGAAGAGACTTGACTTGTACAGCAAACACTTGTTAAGTGATTTCTGCGGAAAGGGAAAAAGAATTATCCAAAATATTTGGTTTATGGAAGGTAAGAAGGACCAAAGGGGGAGTAAAAGTACTGAGGGAGCAGAAAAAAAATAGGAAAAAGAATTCAAATGAAGGTCTCACAAATTTTGCAACTCTCATGAGGTTTAGAAGGAAAAATTCAGTTTAGAAACTAAAATACATTAATGGCCTGTCTTTAAACATTAGGTTAGTAGGCATGACAGGCAAAATGAAGAAAGATTTCTTTAATGAACACTAAAAATACATACATATATATGTATGTGAATGGGAAAAAAATAAAACCTACCCAGTGATAAATTAAAAGCTGACTGAACAATGTCTATTTCAACTTAGCTGTCATTTTTATAGGGTGATTCCATAAAATTTTTAGAAAAAGATTTTCTGGTTTTAACAAAAAATTTAGTGTAACATTTATTATACCAAGAAATGACTTAATTTTGATTTTGGAATTATCAGTCTAAATCAAAATCAGCTCTTTATAATTTTAATGAATTCATTTAACCCTCAGTATACCAAGAAAAACAGTCATCACCATTTACCATCTGGGTCCAATGAACATTTCATCACTACTTAGGTCAACTTATGAATAATTTACAGAAGAATAAAGAGATAATGTTCGTTAGAATTTTTAATAAGAATTTACACATAGCAAACCCAGTTCTTAATTCTATATTTTCCTGGTTTTGAAGGATAACATATCTGAAATGGGCAAGGTACTTTGGAACTGATAGCTCAACTACTGTCATGCATGAACCTGGAAATACCCTGTATATACCAATTCCAGATTTCAAATACATGTCTAAAAGGTTCTAGCTTAATCATCACCTCTGAGTCTTCTTCTTGTACTTGTATAATTCAAAATGTGTTACTTTGGAAAACTTGGACAGCTCAAAATTATACTGAGGAAAGAAGGACAGAAATCTTTCTTGTTACGGAATTGCAAAATATTTTTTTATTTTTAGATTTATTAGTACCAATTACAGTGATCAATCCAAAGAATTATGTCATTTTCATGTCATCTACTTCCTTCCAATCTCTTGTTACACACCAGCCGTGTGTATTTGTACACTTCTGTTTCAAAAAATGTGGGTGTGTCAACATCATAAAAGAACCAAGATAGGGCAGGCGAGGTTCTTGTCACAAAATACTGAATGAAGTCCTTCCTGATAAGCAACTAACTGGAGGAAAATACTGTATTTCCTTTTTGTCTTTAGGACTATATTGTTATGGTAACTATGTGAAGTGATGGATATGTCAACTAACCTCACTTTGGTAATCATGTGCATATCAAATCAGCACATTACACACCTTATAAAATATGATACGTCAATTATATCTCAATTAAGCTGGGGGGAAAAAGAACTATATTGTTCACTCATTGATCCTTGAGTTTGAGAAAATTCATCTTGGATACTGTCATCTGAAGACAACAGTCCGAGATGTTGCTTATACACTCAGTGTCACCGTCATCAATCATGTATAGAATGCTACTATCAGTCTCTTCGCATTCATCCAGTGACTCATCTAATTGAAGCATCTTCCTATGCCAACTTTCTTCTCTTTAACATTAGGGATGGAAAATAAAAAATACTGAATTCTCAACTATACTTACTACAAATTTAAAACAAAATAGAAAGACTACAAAGATAATCTCCAAACATTTTTTTACACTCTTGAAAGATAATACAGTATTAACAGGCTATGCTATTAGAAAACTGAAGATGATACAATAATGATGACATATTTCACTACTGCATCATCTTTCTAGGCACTTTCATTAACTTCCTTTGGCTTATAATTTTAGTCTTTATATCATACAGTTGGAAGTAAATGATGAATTAATTTCCAAAATGATAAAAGGGCAAAATGATTAAAGATACAGGAAAAATAAGATCACTAAGATTCCATAATGTATGTTAGAGTTATAAAAAGTTCCAATGGATACACATGGTAATAACAAGATATAATGTTTTTTTCTATTGAAAACACATTCATTGAAACATTAAAAAAGAATAAAAGTCATATAATACAATCCTTCCTACCAAACAAACAACTTCAAACTAAAACTGGGTTCAAAGAACCCTGACTGTATACCAAAGGTTAATGCATTTCAAGATAATTTAATAAAATTCATGTATAACCATTTTACAGTGTTAAAATTATAAATGAAATCTTCCTATTATTAATATAAAATTGTTTATAAGCATAAAAATATCTTTAAGTTTAATAAAATTGAGATTTTATTGGTCCACTAGCATGCAGCAAAAAGAATTATTGTTGTGGCAGGACAGAATTATTAAAAATAATAATAAAATCAAACTAAACCATAAATGAATTTCATGCAGTCTTGGCCATATGCATAGATAGATTTTGGCAAAGATCCAAGTTTCAATACGCAGACTGGTTTAATGAAATATCTAGTAAAATGCTTGAATTTAAAGTATGTTTTTCTAAAAAGCTACATTTAAAAAAAAGAACTTGAAAAATAAGACTTCAATATAATGTAACTTTTTTCTTAGCGCTTTAATTGATAAAAGACAGTTGTAAATAATTTGCATATATTAACAATTCCTAAATAGGTGTTATATTGATTCTCTAAAGCAAAATATTTCCATTGTACTGTTTTACATTTTCTATTTGGAAATGGTTTATTAAGCAAAGGGAAAATTCGCTGAATTTTTAAACACTTTTATAAATGGTAAAGTCCAAGTAAAAAGATTTTACTTGGATAAATGAAGGACGCATCTAATAGGATTCTTATATGTGGGACTACTTTTGGTTGAAAATACATGAGAAAGGTCTTTCTCTAGCTGTATTTAAGGAAAGGATTCAGTATCTCACTGGTAATCAAATTCTCCATTAAAAACACATTTCAATGATTAAACATCTATGAAGTCACTTTGTATGCTATTTAAATGATGTCTAATGAATACCTCACGACTTCCAATTGTTTCCATGAAATCTCCAATTTCTTCTGCATTATCAAGTAACACCTGTTTGAGTATTGAATTTAAAGGTATTTCTGCAATGCCACTTTAATGAGCATTTGGATTCTTGGCTCTGGTTCCTCAAAATGCAGAAGGAACTGAGAGGCTACTCCTATTGGACAATATTACCTAAGTTTCACTGTAGAGTATTTTGGGGATGCAATTTTATGCAAAAGTAAAGACAAACATTAAGATGTTTCAGTAAGCATTAGAAGAAAAATATGTAAGTACTAAGAAGATTCAAAAGTCCTAATTATTGAAACTTTTACTTAAGCAAAACAAATCCAGGTAAATGATTCAGAGAACTCTTGGTGTTCTCCAAGGTGAGACTTTGAAAGAAAGTTTTAGGAACTGAACAGGAAAAAAAAAAAACAAAACAAAACCCAAGAAAAATTTATCAAGATGTAACACCAAACATTTTATGCAAATAGATGAGATTAGCTTTCTAAACCAAGGGCCGATGAAAAGTTAGAATATATAAAGCCCAACACTTAATGTCATAGAACAATAAAGGAAAGTAAAATTTCAGATAATGGTCCTGGACTTCACTGAAAAGTGAAGAATATAGTGAATCCTCTATTATAAATTAAAAGTTAGTTTTTGAAAAAAAGTTAAGAAAAATAATAAAAGAAATGTTCAATTGTTGCCATTTTACAGCTGGGAATAATAATGGGCATAGTAAAGGAGGAGGCCTGGTATTTCATTTATTAGAATATACTTCTAATTTTTTGAAAAATAAATCAGAATTAGTATATGTCCTTTCATATAATTTAAATTCCAAGATAATTTTCGTTGTAGCATTATCTATCAAAAGATGTTCAACCTGATGGGTGCCAAGAAAATACTTACCTGAAAACATTTTGCTCAACTGAGGGCCTTAACATTTAAAATTAGACCACAAGAGCTCTGGCCCTGTCCCAGGGGTTCTCATTTTAGGTGTAAATACTCTTCAGAGATTGGTAACAGAAGCTACTGACACTGTAGTGAGTAAAACAGCTGCCCAGATTGCTCTCCATTGCAACCTGAGGGACTTACATATTTTTGCCCAAGGGCAAATTTGCTCCTACCTTCCAGGCCCATCAGCTTTAACTTGCTGTCAGCTGCTTCCACAGGAGTAAAATAGTGTCACTCACTTTCCCTATTAAGAGACTCACTAGGAGACGTTAGTGCTTGACTGACTTGAGTGTTCAACAGAAGGACATATGTATCTGAGGACCTCTTCAACTCTAAAATTTTATTTCTATGATTCTAAGTAATTTATCAAACTGTAGTTGATAAAAATGACAAGCATTTTAACCAGAAAGATGACAGGCTGTCATAAAAGTTGTGGAAATAGCCCTGACCAGTATGTTCTATCGTCTTTTTAGTGAATTCTAGCGGAAGGAAATGATTTTGAAATAGCCATACACCCTACCCATTCAATCCCCCAGTTGTTTATCTTCACTACTTTCTTTACTGGGGCACAGAATTTCAAACAGATGTTTATTTAAAAGCTAAATATGAGCTTATATTCAAACTGGAGCTTTTGCTTATCTCTCAATGACTATATACTGAATAAAATGCAACAGTAAAGATTTAAGACCCTTGATGACATAGACAAATGCATGCGAGAGGTAAAAAACATTACCCTGGAGACAGAAACAAGTATCCCCTATAAATGATACAGTGAAATAAAGAAGAGCTTCTTTGTTCTGAATTATTCTCAAAAGGCTTATGTCTATGAATCAGATTCAGTAAGTCCACTATCCATTTTATTCTGCCTCTGTAGTTTACATAAAAATTTAATTTATAATCAAAGTTAAGAGTATGAAGTTAGAGATTTTAAATTAAAAAGGCTCACAGAATCAAAGGAGCTAGAGACAGAGCTTAACTGCCAAACAATTTCCACTCCAAAATGGAACACCTTCATGAATGCTGTGCTGCATTATCTTGAAAACACAGAAACTAGAATATTTTTAAATAAAATTAAATTCTAAGTGTAATTTTTAAAAATCCAGGAAGAGAATTATTATATGATAAAGAATACCTGTGATACTCAACATTAATATTAATGTCTGTTCACTGCCTTCAGTTAAACAATAGTTTCTCTGAAGAAACACAAAATAATTATTAACAAATTCTTTGGTGGCACGTAAGTGTGGAAAAAAGGGTTTAAACATAAAACTAACAGGGTAGAGCTTCTCCTAACCTTTTCCAATAGCTCTTCAAAGTAACTGGTGCTTTCTATCAGATTTGAAAAGCATAATGATTTCCAATCTCTATCAAAATATGAAATATAATGGAAAATGGTGCTTCCTTCTCCTGGAATTGTTTGAGTGTTTATAGTATGTGTGTGTATATATATAGATATATACATATCTCTACATCTATATATATATATACACGTTACATATATATGTGTATGTGTGTGTGTGTGTGTGTGTGTGTGTGTGTGTGTATATATATATATATATATATATATATATATATATATATATATGAACATCCTTTGAGACTGGAGCATAAATCCTATTAAACTCAACTATAGTTTCCCTAGCCCTAAAATAGATTTGACATACAAATATAAACACAAGGTCAAGGTCATAGATCAGTAAGAAAGATTACCAACAGAACTGATGTAACAGCTGGCATTGATCCTGGGGCTTTTAGTACACTTACCAGACACTCTGCATTTACTCACAGGGGTACACTCTGTTTTCAAAATGTTCCCCATCTTTGAAGACAAGATCTTTATGTGCTTTTTGTTATAAAGTATGTTCTACTAAAAATGTTGTACTGGATCACAGAGTAAGAAAGGAGAGTAGTGTACGTATGTTTCAGAATCATGAGTTTATATGTGTGTGTACTCTTGGGTATTTATTTATTCATTTGTTATAACTGATCCTTGCCACGTGACAACTTTGAAACTGATTTAACTTACAGGTTCCTGAATCGACCATGCTCCCCGACACCTCTAAGCCTTTGTACCAGCTAAAATGCAAACTGTCTATTTCTCAACGTCTTGGGTCACTTCTTCCCTAATACACAGATCTAACTGCTAAAAATTGGTTCAACCAAA